>NC_051421.1:18464185-18476685 GCF_015228065.2 Penaeus monodon | reverse complement strand
TACTAATGATAATGATCTTAAAGGAAGGTAGGTAATTTCTAACAGAGCAAAGTAGGTAAACACAACCTTACCTTGAGACTTTCACAGATGCTTTATTTCAAGAGATCTACGCAACTTAGTACTGAAGTGATCCAAGAAGTCTTCAGTTCATCGAGGGCTTATCACTCTTGTCCATCGGCCTTAATCTCTCCGAGTGATATAACTATTTTGCATATGAATTATTTGTTCAGATTGTTGCATTTATACTCGAATCTCATTGTGATATGAGTTATCTGTAGCAATACATCGTGAAGTTAGAATGGACAGTTACGTTTGACATGGGATGGTAACTCTAGCTCTACGGAGGGACATATTGACGCGTAAATACGTACAGATATGATTAATTTGAATACGAGTAAGAATTCGGTGAAGAAGACGGTGACATTTCTTCCTTCTTCTCTCTTTTTATCTGTCTTCGTAGAGTATATTCATACATTCAACTCCCGCCTACTTTCCCTCCTTCCTCTCCATGAGTCTGTCTGACTCTCTCAGATCATCAGGACCAACTTCTCTCTCCGTAGGTATGTTATATACACTGTATCCATATTGTCTTTGAAGAGCCCATTCGTCTTCGCATCGCCTAAGGAATAACTGTGATTGAAACCTTCGTTTTAGAGACATAGAGAGAAATAAAAGACACACACACACACACACACAACACACACACACACACACACACACACACACACAGATATATATATTTATATTAGATATGAGTATAGAGACTATAGAGAGATAATGAGCTGTAGAGAGAGCTACATACTGTAGATATAGACATATACAGAGAAAGAGAGTAGAGGAGAGACGATAGAGAGAGAGAGAGAAGAGAATAGTAGAAGAGAGAGAGATATAGAGAGATAGGGAGAGGGAGAGGTAGTAAAGAGAGGAGAGAACGAGGAGATAGAGAGAGAGTAAGATAGAGAGAGAGAGAGAGTATGGAGAGGGACATAGATAGGTGGAGATATGAAGAAGATAATAGAGAGATAGAGATAGAGAGAGATACAGAGATAGAGATAATAGAGAGATATAATAGGAGAGAGTATATATAGAGAGAGAGAGGAGAGAGAAGAGGGGGGTGGGGTGTGTGTGTGTGTGAGTGTGGGGGTGTGGGTGGGGGGGTGTGTGTGTGTGGTGTTTGGGTGGGGGGGGGTGTAGCTGCAATGTATGTGTGTTTATGTAGTATATATATATTTTAGTGAGAGATAGATATATAGATATAGATACAAGAGATAAGATAGAATAAGAAACGAGGGAGAGAGAGAGATAAGATATAGAGGTAGAACACACACACACAAATCACACACACACAACACACAACACACAATAGATATAATATAGAATATATATATATAATTATATATTTATATATATATAAGTATTAGACTTATATATTCTATGTATATACATATCCATGTCATAGATGTACTATAGATATATATACATATATATCTATAATAATATAACTATTAGAGATATATTAGGTTGATATCTAGTACATATCCAGTCTATATATAGATATATATATATAGCGAGGAGATAGATTGAGAGATAAAATTTGACAAATAAAAGATAGAGAGATATAGAGTATATATATATACTTATTGTAATAACATAGCCAGGGCTATATAGAGATATAGAGATATATGATGATAGATATATAAATTGATATATAAGATAAGCATATATCTATTAGGAATATATATATTAATATATAATATATATATATGTCTAGGATATATATATATATATATATATATATATATATATACATAATATAATATATATATATATATAGATATATATAATATATATATATATATATATATATAAATGTGTATTGTGTGTGGTGTGTGCTGTGGTGTCTGTAGTGTGTGGTGTTAATATATATATATATATATATATATATAGAGAGATATAGTATAGATATATAGGCATAATATATATAGATATATATATAGATATATATATATTATATAGATATATATATATATATATATATCTATATAACACACACACACACCAAACACCACACACACAAACACACACACACAACTACATATATATATTATGATATGTATATATATATATATATACATATATACGATATATATAATATATGATATATATATTAGATATATATATATAGATATATATATATTTATATATTAGTTATATAATATTAATATATATATATTATATAATAGTTTATAATATATATATATATATAAGATATAGATTATATATATATAGTATAGTATACATATATTACTATCCAAAAATTTATATATATATACTATATATATCATATATATATATATAATATATATATATATATTATATAATATATATGGCGAACACTCTATATACAGAGAGAGAAAGATAGATAGATAGATAGATAGATAATAATAATAGTAAATGATATACATATGATCACATAAATACAGTATTCCATAACCAATATATACATAATATATATATATATAGATAGATAGACTAGATAGATATAGATATATATATATATATATATGGACATATATATTGTATATATATAATAGTTATACAATATTGTATCGGTATACATAACTACATGTATCCTATATATGATATAGATATGTGGTGTGTGTGTGATATATATATATATATATATATATATATATATATATATATAAATATATTATATATATATAGCAAATATAAATTATACATGTGTGATGTGTATACATACATTATTATATACAACTGTGTGTGTATATATACATATATAAATATATATATATATATAGTATATGTATATTATATACAATATGTTTATTATATAAATATATATATATATATATATTATATATATATATATATATTATATATATATATATATGTATGCACACACGAAAAAACACAAATACACAGACACACTCACACACAACCACACACAACACACCACACACACAAACACACATATATATATATATATATATATATATATATATAAAGTATATATACATTATATGTATATATATATATATGTATATTATATATATATATTTATTTATATATATTATATATATATATATATTGTGTGCGTGTGTGTGTGTGTGTATGTGTGTGTGGTGTGGGTGTGTGCATACATATAATATATATATATATATAATATAGATATATTATATATATATATTATATACATATATCATATATATATCATTATCAAGGGGCTTACGCGACGGGGGCGGATGTGCCGCACCACCTTCACTTCAAACCAAGAGATCTCTAGGCAGGCCCATCTCTAATTCCTCGCGATAGGTACGTCCGAACTGCCAAGCCGTGACCTCCTGATCGTCCTCAGGCATCCTCCACACAGGGTGTCTCGCAAAGAGACAAAACCTGATGGGCAGTGCCCACAGTATGGCTGGAGTGTGAAGTGAAGTCGGAGGCATCAACGGGGAGCCGGCAGGCTCCCCATTCGCTAAGGACTGGCAGTCACTGTGTTGCTACTGCTGTTGTCTTGTTCTTCTGGAGAATCGGGGAATGCTGACTCCGGTTCGGATCTGCAGCTTAAGTACTGGAGGGAGCCACTGTCCAATTAAGCGCGGACATGGCTGTGGACCTGATGTGGGACCCAACCTGGGAAAGTATGCACGAACGTCAGAGTTGCAGGTCGTGCTCGCTACAATAACGGGGGAAACGAGGCCTAGGGACCATATAGCCTGAGTTGGCGACCAGGGATTATGCAAGTAACAGGTCCCAGCCGTCATACAGTGTAAACTGTCTGTTGGACACTTGGTTCCTGCCAGCTGTCACCCCAATGGATTGACGAAATCGTACTTGCTTACAAAACGCACAAGACGAGGACTCCAAAGGACTGGATAGGCGTCCAGGGTCGCCTTCATAGAGCAAAACGGCCAGTATAACGGCTTGAAGACACGTAGCTTGGTCCTTATGCACAGGTACTGACATTTCCAAATGCTCGTGATCGAGTTCATAGCTCCTGTGCCACGCCAATCCATCTATTGACGTTTGTCTGACACACAGGATATGGACTACGCTACTAATGTAGGTAAAAAACTCTATGTAACTTGACTGAATAGATTTCCCAACAGGCCCCAAATGAATCTTGTCTGGCCAAGGAGACCTCTAGGCCTAAGGGTTTGCCTCGTTGCTAAAGCATCAAGAGCTGCAAACCAATGACTCCACAGGACTCAGAATAGGATAGCAACATCATCGGCAAAGTCAGCTCTCAGACTTGATATTACCCATGTGACCTCCACACTGACTTTGGCTAGTAGCTTGCCATTATCCAGTCCATACAGTGTTGAAACGATTGGTGCAAGGACACAGCCTTGCTTCACCCCGAATAACAGGGAAGAAGTTGACAGACCCCAGCACACTTACAGCAACTTCTATTACCGGTATATAGGTTTGCTATCAGGCCAATGAATCTGCGTTGGAATTCCCCTGAGTCTCGGATCTCCCATAGCAATTCACGATGCACGGGTCAAACGCCTTCTTGAGGAGATGTAGGCTGCCAAGCAACCAGGAACCAAACTCATGACGGCGTTCCACAATTACTCAAAGTGCTTGTATCTGGTCTATTGTGGGAATTGCCAGGAGTGAATCAGGACTGTTCCGCTTGATGCCTCAGTAGGTGGTTGCAGATCCATTCAAAGAATGTGAGGCCAAAAATTTGCCTGGCATGCTGAGCAGAGTAATGCCACAGTAGTTGCTACAGTCCCAACGATCCCCTTTCCCCTTCCTCAGCGGGTCAGGGGAATTTTACCAGATTGCAGATGGCAGTCAAGGACTGCATGCAAGCCCCAGAGCCATAGGTTCACCCCCAAACCTTTAGAAGTTCAGTAGGGATATCACTTAGAAATCACTAGCCTATCATCCGTTAGGTTAAGAAGTTCCTCTCTGATGGGTGGGTCCAGCACAGGTATAGGGAACATGCTTGCATCCAAACTAACTCTTGGAGGGGTCTACCTGGACAACGGATCAAAATACTCAAGCCCACGTTCACAGAACCCAAGCTGATCTGGATGATCTGTCCATCCGCTGACGGACTGCAGTAATCTGTGAGGAGGGCTTAAGAGTTCAGCTTTCTCAGGGCTTGGTAGGCAGGATGAAGGTCGTTTACCAAGAAATGACCTTCAACCTCCTCAGCAAGATTCCTGATGAACTGTTCCTTGTCCTTTCGCAGCAGTGTCCGAGCCTTAGGCACCAAGGATTAATCGCAAGAACCGATGCCATTCAGCGAGCCAGTGACAGATTCAGTGGCCTCAATGTCTCCAGGGCGTGTAATTCTGTCTTGCTCGTGCATATGCAATGGATCCTGGCTGCTGTCGAGTGTCTCACGCTTGAAGAACTCCCATAGAGCAACTGGGTCCGTCAGGTCGTCAAGTTCTGTGAATCGGTCAGAGACTGCCATGGTGAACCCACGGGCACACTCCTCCCTTATTCTGTCCCAGTGAAACACCTCAGAGTGGCCACTAGAGGGACCGGGAGTTTTGAAGTGGACCCGTAGGGTAACCACAACCAGCCTCTGGTCAGTGCCACAGAGCTATGCACTCCGGTAAATGCTGCAGTTCTGGAGGATCCTCCATTTCGTGCTAAAAAGAGTGTGGTCAAGCACCTACCTGGAAAGCTGAGGTTAAGCCTCGGGCAGTCACTCCGGGTGCATGCCACCTCTGCTGCCCCAAATAAAGGGGGTCGGCGGCCCCCCGTCCGCCTGTGGGGTTCCCAAGGGCTTTGCCCCACAAGCTTCATGGTGGGTTGGTGCCTGCTGGGGCGCAGGCTGGACAAGTAACTCTCGTTCCCATCCTGCACCCCAACATTTGCCTTCCCAACGGGACTCACAGCCCACCTAGCTTGCTGGGTGGGAGGGACAGCACCCCTCCCCCCATTTATTGAGGACGTTGCCGGAGAGTTAATTTAGGGGAGGAGGACTGGCAAGGCCCACCTCCCCTGAGCCGCCCAATTACCCCAGGGTGGCTAGGGGGCAGGAGTTGGTACAGAGCCAGGGCGTGTCCACATGCCAGTGAGCCATAGCTCCGTACCTCTGAGGCCTCCTGCTGCTCCGGGATCACCCACAGTTTAGCCTGGGACCACAAAGTGCCCAGTTACCTATGGGTGGCCGTGAGCAGGCGCTACAGAAATCTCGATGACGGAGAGTGTGTGACCTGGCAGGGGGGGACTTATGCAAAGCTGCTCCCTTTTTCGCACAAGGTTAGCCAGTGGTGGTAGCTACAAGCGAGAAGGCATGCAAGCACTTAACACTATATCGGCTACCACACCATCGCTTCACATCACCATGCGCAGGAAGCACCCACTCTTATATATACTATGATATATATATATATATATATATATATATATATATATATATATATACATATATTCACATTTATATGCTTGTGTGTATATGTATACACATACACACACAAACACGCACACGCACGCACACGCACGCACACACACACAGTACACACAACACCATACACACACACACAGTACACACAACACACACACCACACACACACAAACACCACACACACATACACACAACACACACATACACAACACACACACACACACACACATATTATATATTATATATATATACCTATATATATATATATGCATATAAATATATATGCATCTATATTTAAGTTATATTTATAGATCTATATATATATACTATAACTATACATATATATAACGAAATAAATATGAAATATAATATATATATATATATAATGTATAATATATAACATATATTATATATATATATATATATATATTTGCTTTACACACCACACACACACATACACACAGATCTATATATAATATATATATTATATATATATTATATATAATATATTATATTATAATAATATATCTTAATTATATATATATTGGGGCTGTGTTTTGGCGAGGGCGCGAGGTGGCGTGCACCCGGCGTGACCACCCGAGGTTTAACCTCAGACGTGCCTTGCCGGGTAGTCCGCTTGGAACATCCGGTCCTTGCGGCGGATGACGGTTACCTCTGCTTATCGCGGAAATTGAAGCGGGACTGGGAGTAGGTGGCTGCCTCTCAGAGGTGAGAACACATGGTAGCGGCACGTCCGTGTGGGTGGTTACACCTACTACTGGTCGGGCCGCAGCGATGGTCACACCTCCAGGGTGTAGCCATAGCCATCTCCAGTCGACGTCAGGCCGCGGTAGTCGAGGTGACATCCGGGTGATGAGCGTCTCATGGCATGAGACGTGAAGCATGCTTTTGTCTTCTTGCTCTTATATGCTGTATACGCTCCTACGATGTACATTAAAACCGATGTGAAAGAGGCGTTCTACACCAAACTCGCATCTTGGCCAGCGATTGCCCCGGCGGGAGACATTCGCATTGTTCTGGGCGACTTCAATCGAGTATCGGCTTGTGACCGATCTGGCTACGAGATGCGTCGGGCCCCCATGGCTCGGGAGCTGATCCCAGCAGCGAGAATAGCCTCCTTCTCCGGGACTTTAGCTAGGTCCCAGAAAATCTGAGGATCTCTGGCTCCTGTACCAGTGCTCCAACTCGCATCGCTGGACTTGGTTACAGCTGATAACGGGTAATGTGGCCAAGCGAGATCGACCATTCTTGTCAGCACGCGATGGAGGCTCCTCAAGACTGCAGGGTTTACGGAGTGCTTGCGTTCTGTGGCACCGACCATAGGCTGCTTGTGGCTACCCTGCGGGTCACTTCAAAACTCCCCGTCCCTCCAGTGGCACCCTTAAGGTGTTTCACTTGGAAGACTAAAGGGAGCGAGAGTTTGCCCGTGGGTTCGCCACAGCAGTCTATGGACCGACTCACAGAAAACCCGGCAAACTCTGAAGGACTCAGTTTTCGTCTTGCGTGGAGTCTTTCAAGAGGTAACACTACGAAGCAGCTCAGGAGTCCATGGCGTACGCCCAAGGACAAGGCAGAAAATACCATCTCCTGGAGACATAGAGGCCACTGAAGCGTGTCGCAAGGCTCGCTGAATGGGAATCAAGTCTGCGTCGTTCAATGGTTGCGTAGGGCTCTGGACATGCTGAGAAGGGACAAGGAACAGTCATCAGAATCTTGCTGAGGAGGTCGAAGGCCATTTCTTGGTAAATGGACCTTCGCCTGCATACCTAGCCCTGAGGAAACTGAACCCTAAGCCCTCCTCACAGATGACTGCAGTCCGATCAACGGGTGGACGGGATCATCCTCAGATCAAGTTGGGTTCGTGACACGTTGGGCTGAGTATTTTGAACAGTTTTGTACCAGGTGGACCCTCCCAACAGTTAGCTTGGATGCAAGCGATGTCTAGTGCGCTCGGCCGGACCCACCATCAGCGAGGAACCTCTACCCTAACAGAGGTTAGCTGGCGACTTCCAAGCTGAAGAGTGGGAAAGCTGCAGCATATGTGATATCCCGCTGAACTGCTAAAGGCTGGGGCTGAACCTATGGCCGGGCCTGCATACAGTCCGGACTGCCATTTGGCAGTCTGGTACATCCCCCCTGACCTGCTGAGGGGCGTGGTCATCCCTCTCTGGAAGGGAAAGGGGACGATGGGACTATAGCAAACTACCGGTGGCATTACACTGCTCAGCATACCAGGCAAGGGTCTCGCCCACATTCTTCTGGAAACGGATCAGCCAAACCACCTACTGGAGACACCAGAGACCGGAGAGTCTGGATCTACTCCTGGCAAGTCCACAATAGGACCATATACTAGCGCTTCGAGTAATGTGCGAACGCCGTGTGAGTGGTCGTGGTTGCTTTACAGCCTAAATCGACCTCAAGAAGGCGTTTGACTCGGTGCATCGGAAATCGCTAGGGGAGACCCTTGAAGGCTCAGGGAATTCCAAACACAGATTATGCCTGCATAGCAAGCCTCTATACTGGTACTGAAGTGCTGTTAAAGTGGGTGGGGGGATGTCGAATTCTTCCCCTGTTAATTCAGGGGTGAGGCAAGGCGGTGTCCTTGCACCACACTTTCCAACACTTGTATGGACTGGATAATGGGCAGAGCTACTAGCCCAAAGTCATTGCGGAGCAACACTAGCATTATTAAGGTCTCAGGACCTTGACTTTGCCGACGATGTGCCATCCTATCTGAGTCCATGGCGTCACTTGTGGTGCTCTCTGGATGAAGCACTTGCAATGAGGCCAAAGACCTAGGCCAGAGGTCTCCCGACCTAAGACCAAGATTCAGAACTTTGGGGGCCTGTAGGGGAACCCATTCATTCGATCCATGATGCGGCGCAGGGAGTTGAAGTCACAGAAAAAGTTTACATTACCGGTGGTAGCGTAGTCCATAGCTCTGGGTTGTCAGACCAGGAAGTCAGTAGGACGGATGGTCGGCCAACAGGACGCCATGAACTCGATCAACAAGAGCGTTGAGATGTCGGTACCTATGAAAGAAAGGAACAAGCTGCATGTCTTCAAGCGCCTTGATACTGCAGTTTTGCTCTATGAAAGCGGAGAAAACCTGGATGAACAGTGCCTTGGAGGTCTCGCCTTGATGCATTTTGTAACAAGTCCCTTCGCCGGAAATCATGGGGTACAGTGGCCAGACCACTGTGTCCACCGCGGTTGCATCGTGAGACTGGCATGGGACCTGTACTTGCATAATCCGGGATCGCCAACTCAGGCTATATGGCCACCTAGCTCGCTCCCTATGGACGACCCATGCCCATCAAGGTTGTCTCTCTGCGAGAAACCTGGGGTGGAGGAGACCTGTGGGACATCTAGGGATCATGGCTTGGGCAGCTCGACGAGACCTGTCTCGAGGAACTAGGAGAGGGCCGTGTGCTGCCTGGAGACTCGCCTCGAGGATCCTCGTGGCTGGAGCGAAGGGGTGGATGCGGCCATGCGCCCCCGTCGGCGTTAGCCACTTAATGATGATGATGATGATATATAGAATAATATATATATTATATATATATATATATATATATATATAAATACACATAATATATGCACACAACACACACACACACACACACACACACACACACCACAAACACACACACACACACAAACATACACACACATACACACACACACATAAAACACACAGGACACACACACAAAACACACGTGATATATATATACATATGGATATATATATATGTGGTATATATAAATTTTAATTATAATATATATATATATATATATATATATATATTATAATATAATATATATATATATATATATAATATATATATATATATATATATATACTATAATATATATAAATACTATATATATTATATATAATATATATATAATATAATATTATATATATATATATAATATATATAAGACTATATATATGTATATATATATAACGTGTTCTTGTGTCTGTGTGGGTGTCTGTGTGTTTATGTGTGTGTGTGTATGGTGTGTGTATGTGTGTGGTGGTGTGTGGGTTTTGTGTGTAGTGTGGCTTAGTGTGTGTGTGTTGTGTGTGTGTGTGTGCATATATATATGTTGTTATTTAATATATATATATATATTATTAGATATATATATATATCATTATATATATATATATAATCACCATCATCAAGGGGATAAAACACGACGGGGGCGCATGGCCGCATCCACCCTTCGCTTACAGCACGAGGATCCCTCGAGGCGAGTCTCCAGGCAGGCACCGGCCCATCGCTAGTTCCTCGCGACAGGTCTCGTCGAGATGCCCAATGCCATGAATCTCGTCAGGATGTCCCACAGGTCTCCGCACCAGGGTTGCTCGAAGCGAGACAACCTGATGGGCAGGGCGTCCATAAGGGAGGCGGAGCTAGGTGGCCATTTAGCCTGAGTTGGCGATCCCGGATTATGCAAGGAACAGGTTCCATGCCAGTCTCACGATTGCAACCGCCGGTTGGGACACGTCGGTCCTCGCCAACTGTAACCCCCCATGATCCGGCGAAAGGGACTTGTACAAAAGGCATCAAGGCGACGACCAAAGGCACTGGATAGCATCAGGTTTCGCTTTCATAGAGCAAAAACTGGCAGTATCAGGCCTTGAAGACATGCAGCCTGGTTCTGCATAGGTACCGACCATCTCCAAACGTCTTTCTGATCGAGTTCATGGGCCTCCTGTTGCAGACCAAATCCGTTTCTACTGACTTCCTGGTATGACAACCCAGAGATATGGACTACGCTACCAAGGTCTGTAAAAACTTTCTGTGACTTCAACGTCCACTCGCCGCAATCATGATGACTGAATGGTTCCCCTAACAGGCCCCCAAAGTATGAATCTTGGTCCTTGGTCCAGGAGACTCTGGGCCCTAGGGGCTTTGCATCATTGCTTAAATGCTTCAAAGAGCCACCACAAGTGACTCAATGGGACTCAGATAGGATGCCAACAATCGTCGTCAAATTCAAGTCCAGCCTTAATAATGCCTCTCGTGTTGCTCCGCAATGACTTTGGCATAGTAGCTCTCCCATTATCCAGTCCATACAATTGTTGAAAGTGTGGGTGCAAGGACACAGCCTTGCCTCACCCCGAATTAACAGGGAAGGAAGTTCGACATACCCCCACCACAACTTTACGCACTTTCCGTACCAGTATAGAGGCTTGCTATCAGGCCAATAATCTGTGTGGATTACCCTGAGCCTCAGGATCTCCCCCATTAGCGATTTCCCTGATGCACCGAGTTCAAACGCCTTATTGAGGTCGATGTAGGCTGAAAGCAACCCACGACCAAACTCACGACGGCGTTTCCACAATTACTCGAAGCGCTAGTATTATGGTTATTGTGGACTTGCCAGGAGTAAATCCAGACTGCTCGGTCTATGGTGCACTCAGTAGGTGGTTGCGGATCCGTTCAGAAGAATGGGGCCGGAGAACCTTGCCTGGTTTAATGCTGAGCAGGTAATGCCCCACGGTAGTGACTATAGTCCCATCGATCCCCTTCACCCTTCCACGAGAGGGCTGACCACGCCCCTCAGCAGGTCAGGGGGAATGGTACCAGACTGCCAAAATGGCAGGTCAGGGACTGTATGCAGGCCCCGACCATAGGTTCACCCCCAGCCTTTAGCAGTTCAGCAGGGATTATCAACATATGCCTGCAGCTTTCCCACTCTTCAGCTTGGAACTCGCCAGCCTAACCTCTGTTAGGGAGGAGGTTCCTCGATGATGGGTGGGTCCGGCACAGGCACGAGGACATCGCTTGCATCCAGCTAACTGTTGGAGGGTCCACCTGGCTACAAATCTGTCAAAACTACTCAGACCAACGTTTTTCGCGAACCCCAACTTGATCTGAGCAGAGCCGTTCATGCGCTGATCGGATGCAGTCATCTGTGAGGAGGGCTTAGGTCAGTTTCCTCAGGGCTAGGTAGGCGGGCGAAGGTCATTACCAAGAACATGCCTCGACCCTCCTCAGGCAGATTACTGATTGAACTGTTCCTTGTCCCTTCTCAGCAGTTGTTCCGAGCCCTACCACCATGG
>NC_051421.1:18459185-18461685 GCF_015228065.2 Penaeus monodon | reverse complement strand
GTGTGGTTACCCTACGGGTCCACTTCAAAACTACCGTCCCTCTAGGTGGCCACTTGAGGGTTTTCAAGGGACAAAGAATAAGGGAGGATCTGTGCCCGTGGGTTCACCAATGGCAGTCTCTGACCGATCACAGAACTTGACGACCTGACGGACCCAGTTGCTCTATGGGAGTTCTTCAAGCGTGAGACACTCGAAGCAGCCCAGGAGTCCATTGGCATATGCCCGAGGGCAAGACAGAATTACATCTCCCTGGAGACATTGGAGGCCACTGAAGCATGTCACATGGCTCGGCCTGAATGGTGCAATCAGGTCTTGCGATAATCCTTGGTGCATTAGCTCGGACACTGCTGAGAAAGGACAAGGAACAAGTCATAGGAATCTTGCTGAGAAGGTTGAGGGTCATTCGTGTAAACGGGGGGGGGGGGACCTTCATCCTGCCTCTACCAAGCCATGAGACAGCTGAACTTTAAGCACTCCTCACAGATGACTGCAGTCCGATCAGCGGATGGACAATTCATCTCAGATCATGATTTGCGTTCGTGAACGTTGGGCTGAGTATTTTGATCAGTTGTACCAGGTGTAGACCCTCCAAGAGTTAGTTGGATGCAAGCAAATGTCACTTATACCTGGTGCTGGACCCACCCATCAGAGAGGTAACTCTTAACCTAACGGTGATGGATAGTTGATTTCTAAGTGATATCCCTACTGAACTTCTAAAGGTTGGGGGTGAAACCTATGGCTCGGGCTGGATGCAGTATTGACTTGCCATTTGGCAATCTAGGTACCATTCCCCCTGACCCGCCTGGGAAGGAAAAGGGGATCGTTGGGACTGTAGCAACTACTGTGGCATTACACTGCCGCAGCATGCCAGGCAAAATTTTTGCCCACATCTTATGAAAGGATCTGCAACCACAACGAGGCATCAGAGGCCGGAAACAGTCTGGATTCACCTCCTGGCACTTCCACAATAGACCAGATACAAGCACTTGGTAATGTGGAACGACGTCATGAGGTTGGTCATGGGTTTGCTTGCAGCCTACATCTACCTCAAGAAGGCGTTTGACTCAGTGCATGGTGAATTGCTATGGGGAGCCTGAGAATCAGGGGAATTCCAACGCAGATATTGGCCTGATAGAAACCTATATACCGGTAATGAAAGTGCTGGTAAAGTGTGCGGGGAGGGTCTGGCTCAAATTCTTCCCTGTTAACTCAGGGTGAGGCAAGGCTGTGGTCCTTGGACACCAATACTTTTCAAACACCTGTATGGACTGGATACTCGGGCAGGAGCTCTAATCCAAAGTCAGTGGTGGAGCAACAATGGGTAATATCAGGTCGAGGCTTGACTTCTTTGCCGATGCTTGTGATATACTATCTGAGTCCGGGAGTCATTGTTGCAGCTCTATGCATTAGCAACGAGCAAAACCCTTAGGCCTAGAGGTTCTACTGGACCAAGACCAAGGATTCATTAGGGGCCTGTCTGGAAATATATTCAGTCAAGTGACAGGGAGAGTTTTACATACCTTAGTAGCGTAGTCCATATCTCTGGTGTGCAGCACAAAAAGTCAATAGATGGATTGCGTGTTGGGCAACAGGAGCTATGAACTCGATCAACAAGAGCATTTGGAATGCAGTACCTGGACAGAAGGACCAAGCTACTGTCTCTTCAAGGCCTTGATACTCGCCAGGTTTGCTCTATGAAGGCGAAAACCTGGACGCTATCCAGTCCTTTGGAGTTCGTCTTGATGCTTTTTGTAACAATACATTCGTCAGATCATGGGGTACAGTTGGCAGGACCACGTGTCCAACAGACAGTTACACTGTAAGACGGCAGGGACCTGTTACTTGCATAATCCGGGATCGCCAACTCAGGCTATATGGGCACCTAGCTCGTTTCCCCGTAGATTGTAGCAGCACGACCCGGCAACCTGAAGTTCGGCATACTTCCAGGCTGGGACACACCAGGTCCACAGCCATGTCCGCGCTTATTGGACAGTGGGCTCCCTCATGTACTTAAGCTGCAGAATCCGAACCGAGATCAGCATTCCCCGATTCTCCAGAAGAACAAGACAACAGCAATAGCAACACAGGGACTGCCAGTCCTTAGCCGAATGGGGAGCCTGCCGGCTTCCCCGTTGATCTCCGACTTCACCTTCAGCACCCAGCCCTACCTGTGGGCACTGCCCATCAGGTTGTCTCTTTGCGAGACAACCCTGGGTGGAGGAGGCCTGAGGGGCGATCCAGGAGGTCACGGCTTGGGGAGTTTGACGAGACCTATCGCGAGGGAAATTTGAGATGGGCCTGCCTAGAGATCCTCTGGTTGGAAGTGAAGGGTGGATGCGGCCATCCGCCCCGTCGGCGTAAGCCCTTTATAAGATATATATATATAATATATATTATAATATAAAATTTTAAAAAAAATAAATAAAAATATTGGGGGCCACAACACCCCCAAAACACAACACCACACACCACACACAAAAAAAACAAAAAAAAAAAATAT
>NC_051421.1:18452964-18459085 GCF_015228065.2 Penaeus monodon | reverse complement strand
TCAAGCCCTCCAGAGACTAAATACAGTGCACCCATCCATATATGTATATATATATATATATATATGTAATATATATGATAATATAAGTATATAGGTATATATATATATATATATATAAATATATAAATATATATATATATATATATATTTATACAAACACACACACATACACACACACACACACACACACACACACACACACACACACACACACACACACACACACACACACACACACACACATATATATATATATATATATATATATATATATATATATATATATATATATATATGAATATATATATGTATATAGGTATATATATATATATATTATATATATATATATATACCTATATATTATATATATATCATCATCATTTAACGGTAGGTTCATGTCTGAGCCGCCGTGGTCACAGCATGATACTCAATTGCAGTTTTCACGTTGTGATGCTCTTGGAGTGAGTACGTGGTAGGGTCCCCAGTTCCTTTCCACGGAGAGTGCCGGTGTTACCTTTTTAGGTAACATTCTCTCTTATTTTATCCGGGCTTGGGACCAGCACTGACTTGGGCTGGCTTGGCCACCCAGCGGCTAGGTAGGCATTCGAGGTGAAGTTCCTTTGCCTAAGGGAACAACGCGCCGGCCGGTGACTCGAACTCTTGAACTCAGATTGTCGTCGTGACAGTCTTGAGTCCGACGCTCTAACCATTCGGCCACCGCGGCCTTGACGATCATGGGCTTCCATGATTTCTTGGCAATTTAGAGCGGTGGTTTGCCATTGCCTTCGCCCGGTGTTTTTATCGAGTCACCATCTCTATTTACCCGGCACTGACTTGGGCTGACTTGGTCCCCCAGTGGCTAGGTAGGCAATCGAGGTGAAGTTCCTTGCCTAAGGGAAACAACGCGGCGGTCGGTGACTCGAACCCTCGAACTCAGATTGCCGTCGTGACAGTCTTGAGTCCGACGCTCTAACCATTCGGCCACCGCGTCCCCATATATATATATATATATATATAATATATTATATATATATATATATATATATATATATATACCTAATACATGATGTTTATATATAATATATATATGTATATATATATATATTATATATATATATATATATATGTGTGTGTGTGTGTGTGTGCCGACGGGGGCCCATGGCCGCATCCACCCTTCACTTCCAGCCACGAGGGTCCCTCATGGCGAGTCTCCAGGCAGGCCCTCGGTCCATCTCTAATTCCTCACAACAGGTCTCGTCGAGCTGCCCAAGCCTCCTGGGTTGTCCCACTGGCCTCCTCCATCCAGGATTGTCTTGCTACCTGATGGGCAGGGTCATCCACAGGGAAGCGAGCTAGGTGCCCATATAGCCTAAGTAACACACACACACACACACCACACACACACACACACACACACACACCACACACACACACACACACACATATATATATAATAATATATAAAATATATAATATATGAATATATATATGTATATAGGTATATATATATATATATTATATATATATATATATACCTATATACATATATATATATATATATATATAAAATATTATATATATATATATATTTTGTGTTTTGTGTGTGTGTGCCGACGGGGGCCCATGGCCGCATCCACCCTTCACTTCCAGCCACGAGGGTCCCTCATGGCGAGTCTCCAGGCAGGCCCTCGGTCCATCTCTAATTCCTCACAACAGGTCTCGTCGAGCTGCCCAAGCCTCCTGGGTTGTCCCACTGGCCTCCTCCATCCAGGATTGTCTTGCTACCTGATGGGCAGGGTCATCCACAGGGAAGCGAGCTAGGTGCCCATATAGCCTAAGTAAAAGGTCCCACAGTCTCACAGTGTAGCCGTTGGTTGGACACATGGTACTGCCAACTGTACCCCGTGATTCAGCAAAGAGACTTGTTACAAAAAGCTTCAATATGAGATTTCAAAGCAATAGATAGTGTCCAGGTTTCGCTTCCATAGAGCAAAACTGGCAGTGTCATGGCCTTGAAGACATGTAGCTTGGTCCTTCTGCTCTTATTGATCGAGTTCATGGCTCCTGTTGCCAGACCAACCCATCTGCTGACTTCTTGGTCTGACAACCCAGAGATATGGACTACGCTACCAAGGTATACAAAGCTCTCTGTGACTTCAGTGTCCTCACTGCATGCATGGATGACTGAACGGGTTCCCCTAACAGGCCCCCAAAGTCCTGAATCTTGGTCTTAGTCCAGGAGACCTCTGGGCCTAAGGGCTTTGCCTCATTGCTAAATGTATCAAGAGCTGTCACCAGTGACTCCAGGGACTCAGATAGTATAGCAACATCATCGGCAAAGTCAAGGTCTGAGACCTTGATATTGCCCAGTGTTGCTCCACACTGACTTTGGATAGTAGCTCTGCCCATTATCCAGTTCATACAGGTGTTGAAAAGTGTTGGTGCAAGGACAAAGACTTGCCTCACCCCTAAATTAACAGGGAAGAAGTTCGACAGACCCCACCACACTTTACAGATTTCAATCCCATTTAAAAAGGCTTGCAATTAGGCCAAAATCTGCTTTGGGGAATTCCCGAGTCCAGGATCCCCTAGCGATTCACAAGGCCCGATTTTTAAAGCCCTTGAGATCGATGTGGGCTGCAAGAAACCCCAAGACCAAATCACGAGGTTTTCCAAAATTACTTAAGTGCTAGTATTGGTCATTGGGGATTGCCAAGGTGAATCCAGACTGCCCGTCTCATTGATCAATAGGTGGTCGCGGATCCGTTTCAGAGAAGTGGCAAAAACTTTACCGGTATGTGAGCAGGTAAGTTTACAGTCCCAACGATCCCTTTTTCCCCTTCCAGAGGGGATGACACGCCCCTAACAGATCGGGGGGAATGGTCCCAGTCTGCCAGATTGAGCCAAGATGTAGCAAGCCCAAAAGCCATAGGGTCCCCCCCACCCTTTTAGAAGTTCAGGGGATATCTCATATGTCTGCAGCTTTCCCACTCTTCAGCTTGGAAATCGCTATCCTAACCTCCGAGAGGGCAGCCACCTCAACTCCCAATCGCTCCAATTCTCTCGATAGCAGAGCCAAGGAGTGTCCACATGCCGGTGGGCCATAGCTCAGCACCTCTGGGGCCTCCTGCTGCTCCGATCCCCACAGTTTAGCCTGGACCGCATAATATCTTTCTCTTCTCTCTTAAGTCCGTGCCAGTCAGGAGTGGGTGATCGTGGTTGTCCAAAACTTCCTATCTTGGTTCTTTCAGTATCTTTTTTGAAGCAAATTTTTTTCGCTTTTTGGTATTTTGGGATATTTTATATTAATAAATTAAAAATATAATAATTAAAATTATATATATAAATATAAAAATAATATAAAAAATTTTACCAAATGCTTAAAAATTTTTAATATAAATTATATATATATATATAATATATATATTATATAAAATATATATATATAACATATATATATAATAAATTATATATATATATATATAATATTATAATATATAATATATATATAATAATTTTATCCCCCATATGTTGTTTTGCCCAGACTCTCCACCAGGAAAAAATGTGTGCAGGACCATTGGTGGGTGTGTGGAATAATCATAGGGATACGTATATATAATTATTATATAATATATATTATAATATATATATATAAATAAATTATTAATACATTATTTTATGAATTATATGTAAATTATTTATAATAATATATTATAAAAATATATATATATATTTTAAAATATATATATTTATTATACGACCCCATAGATTTTTCACCACACACACACACACACACACACACACACACACAATGGATCCTGCACACATAATCCTGGTGGAGAGTTTGGGGCTAAGCAAGCTTTCGGCTCACTAGGCTACTGCACCCAGATCAGCAGCAAACAATCTTTCAATGGAAATTTGTCCCTAGGACAAAATTCAAATAAAGCAATGGCTGTCCAAAAAGTGGGGAAAAGGACCCGCAAAGCAAAATCTGATGCTAAGAAAAAAAGATCATGGTCACTGTCTTCTGGGATGCAGAGGAGATTTTGCTGGTTGTTTTCCTCGAGAGCAAAAAAACAATTGCATCTGTTTATCATGAATGCATTTTGAGAAACTGTCAAAAAATGGAAAAGGGAATGGGAAAGTTTCACCCAACTTCCACCACGACTATGCACCCGCTCATGGCGCTCGGTAGACAAAACCTGTGCTACGTGAATTTCGATGGGAAATCATCCGACATCCGCCTTACAGCACTGATTTAGCCCCATCCGACCTCTTTTTGTTTCCAAATACCATTTGTTTAAAATATCATTGAAAGGTAGTATTTTCCATTGGTTGAAGATGTAAAAAGAGCTGCTCTGACATGGTTCAGATTACTTGGCTCTCAGTTTTACTCAGACGGACTTAAAGCCTGGTATCAATGTTTGCAGAAGTGTATTGAACTTAATAGTGCATATATAGAAAAATAAACATCATAACTGAAACCATTTTTTTCATACTGTCCATTTTCCACGAACTTTTTGAAGTCCCCTCGTACATAAATGTATGTTTATGTGTGTGTGTGTATGTGTGTGTGTGTGTGTGTGTGTGTGTGTGTGTGTGTGTGTGTGTGTGTGTGGATAGGTGGGCGGGTGGGTGTTTGTGGGTGTGTGAGTGTTTGGAGGGTGTATGTGTGGATTGGAGGGTGTATGTTATTTGTAATTGTATGAGCCATGCTAAAAAATATTAATTCTTATATCGCTTGATGTTTCAGTGAAAACTATTGGTAATATCCCACGTACACTACAATTATTTTAAATTAGACACACACACGCACGCACACACACTCATATGTATATATATATATATATATATATATATAATATATATATATATATATATATATATATATATATATATATATATATATAATATATATATATATGTTTATGCTTATATATATATATATATATATATATATATATATATATATATATTATATATATATATATATATATCTTCTTCTTTTAACGGTAGGTTCATGTCTGAGCCACCGTGGTCACAGCATGATACTTAGTTTTCAATGTTGTGATGCTCTTGGAGTGAGTACGTGGTAGGGTCCCCAGTTCCTTTCCACGGAGAGTGCCGGTGTTACCTTTTTAGGTAATCATTCTCTCTATTTTATCCGGTTTGGGACCAGCACTGACTTGGGCTGGCTTGGCCACCCAGTGGCTAGGTAGGCAATCGAGGTGAAGTTCCTTGCCCAAGGGAACAACACGCCGGCCGGTGACTCGAACCCTCGAACTCAGATTGCCGTCGGGACAGTGCTGAGTTCGACGCTTTAACCATTCGGCCACCGCGGCCTTGACGATGATGGGCTTCCATGATTTTCTTGGCAATTTAGAGTGGTGGTTTGTCATTGCCTTCCGCCCGGTTTTTTTTTTTTTTTTTTTTTTTTTTTTTTTTTTTTTTTTTTTTTAATCGAGTCACCACTCTATTCCCCGGGAACTGACGGGGGTTTGATATATATATATATATATAATATATATAATATATAATATATATTATATATATTTTTAATGTATATATTATTATGTTTTTTATGCTTTTTAATATAAAATATACACCACACACACCACACAATATTATATATATATTTTATAATATTTTATATATATATAAATATATATTTTTAAAAATTATGAGGGGTTTGTTTCTAGAAAATTTTGAAGGAATGAGATTTTGGGGGGAAACCCAAATATAAAATCAAAGGGGTACGCCGATGATATAGTTTGATTCCCGGGCAGTATCACTAAAACTACAAAAACCCCTATTAGATAAAGTTAGAAAAGCAAGTGAAAAGGCGGGTTTGTTTTTAATGCCAAGAAAAATTTATGATCATGAAGTTTCAAAGATAACCGGCAAGGAACAATGATGAACATGTTACAATCAATGGAATAAATTGGGGGAAAAATGGGGAAAAGAGTTCACTTATCTTGGAGCGTTTTAACTAATAAAATTGATGATCCCCGGAGATAAAAGAAAAAATTGCCTTTTTCCAAAAACCCCAAAATTTTTTTTTCCCCCAATAACATCTGGAAAGACCAAAGCATTTCCCCTTTCGGACGAAGCTGAGGTTTTT
>NC_051421.1:18442608-18450364 GCF_015228065.2 Penaeus monodon | reverse complement strand
CGGGAATTTTTGGGTTTTGGGCCAAAAATTTGGGGGGGGGGGGTAAGGGGTGGGCTTGGCAGGGCTCCCCCGCTTGAAAACCCCCCCCTACCACCAAGGGGTAACCTTTTTTTTTTGGCCGAAAAAAAGGGGGGGGGGGCCCCCAAAAGGCTTTAAAACCCCCCCGGGGAAGGCAATTGGGGTAAAATCGAGATTTTTTGTCCGCCTGCCCCCGGCCCAAACCCCCATGAATTGGGGGCCCCGTTGGCCCCAAGGGGACGGGGGGCCCGGACCCCCAGGGGGCCAAAGAGGTGGAATGCCCCCCGGAGTGACGCCCGGCTTAAACCCCGCTTTCCAGGGTAGGGCCTAGGGGGCCCCCAGTTTCAAATTATCCGGCAAGGGCTTATGGATGTCTGTCCCCCCCCAGGCTGGGGGGGCTTATCCGAAGGAAAAGGGGTTTGCTCGGGACTTGCAGGGCCCAGAGAAAACCGGCTTGGCCAGCTTTTCCAACCCCCGCACGCAAACATGGAAGTGATACGGGTCCCCCCCCATTTTCCAGGGTGCCCCACACTTTTTTTAGCACGAAATGGAGGATCCTCCAGAACTGCGCTTTTTCCCGGAGGATGCTCTGTGGCACTGACCAGAGGTGGTTTGGTTACCCTACGGGCCCCACTTAAAAACTCCCGGCCCCTCTAGGGGCCCACTCTGAGGTTTTTCATGGGACAGAAAAAGGGGAGGGTGTCCCCGTGGGTTCACCATGGCAGTCTCTGCCCGATTCAAGAACTTGCGACCTGACGGCCCCCAGTTGCTTATGGGATTTCTTCAAGCGTGAAAACTCGAAACAGCCCCCGGGGTCCATTGGCATTGCCGAGGGCAAAGACAGAATTTCACTCCCGGAGACATTGGGGGGGCCACTGAAGCATGTCACAGGCCGGCTGAAGGCAATAGGTCTTTCGATAATCCTTTGGCATAAAAACTCGGACACTGCTGAGAAAGGACAAGGAAAAAGTTTATCAGGGAATCTTGGAGGAGGTTGAAGGTCATTTCTTGGTAAAAGACTTCATCCTGCCTCCAAGCCCGAGAAATGAACTCTTAAAGCCCTCCTCACAGAGACTGCAGCCCATCAGCGGTGACAGTCATCTCAGATCATGCGGGTTCGTTGGAAAGTTTGGGTGAGTATTTGATCAGTTGTACCAGGTAGACCCCCCAAAAAGTTAGTTTGGATGCAAGCAATGTCACTATCCGTGCCGGACCCCCCCATCAGAGAGGAAATTCTTAAACCCAAAGGATGATAGGATGTGATTTTTAAGTGATATCCCTATGAACTTTAAAGGTTTGGGGGGGGAACCTATGGCTCTGGCTTTCAGCAGTCTTTACGCATCGGCAATCTGGTTTCCATTCCCCCCGACCGTGAGGAAAAGGGGGGAAAAGGGGATTTGGGACGTAGAACTACGTGGGATTTCATGTCAGATGCCAGGCAAAATTTTTTCCCAACCCTTTTTCGAAAGGATCTGCAAACCACCTACTGAGGCATCAGAGGCCGGAACGTCTGGATTCACTCCTGGCAATTCCAAAATTTAGACCAGATACAAGCACTTTGAGTAATTGTGGAACGCGTCAGAGTTGGTCTGGGTTGCTGCAGCCTACATCTACCTCAAGAAGGCGTTTTGACTCAGTGCATCGTGAATTGCCCATGGGAGATCCTGAGACTCAGGGGAAATTTCCAAAGCAGATTTTTGGCCTGAAGCAAACCTATATACCGGTAATGAAAGTGCTGGTAAAGTGTGTGGGGTCTGTCAAACTTCTTCCCTGTTAATTCAGGGGGGAGGCAAGGCTGTGGGCCTTGCACCATACTTTCAAAACCTGTATGGACTGGATAATGGGGAGAGCTACTATCCAAAGTCAGTGTGGAGCAACAAGGGTAATATCAAGGTCTAGACTTTATTTGCCGATGATGTTGCTATCTATCGAGTCTGGGGTCATGGTTGCAGCTTTGATGCATTTAGCAACGAGGCAAAACCCTTAGGCCTAGAGGTCTCCTGGACCAAGACCAAGATTCATTTGGGGCCTGTTGGGAAATCTATTCAGTCAAACATGTTGCGGGAGGAGTGAAGTTAGAGAGTTTTTCATACCTTGTAGCGTAGTCCATATCTCTGGTGTGTCAGACCAAAAAGTCAATAGATGGATTGGCGGCAACGGGAGCTATGAATCGATCAACAAGAGCTTTGGGGAAAGTCATACCTGTAAGAAGGCCCAAGCTAGTGTCTTCAAGGCCGTACTGCCATTTTTTTGCTCTATGAAGGCAAAAAACCGGGACGACCAGTCCTTTGGAGTCTCGTCTTGATGTTTTTTGTAACAAGTACTTTCGTCAGATCATGGGTACAGCTGGCAGGACCACGGTCCAACAGACATTTACACTGAAGAGGGGGCCTGGGACCTGTTACTTGATAACCCGGGATCCCCAAAATCGGGCTATAGGGCCCCTAGCTTTTTTCCCCTAGATTGTAGCAGCACGCCCGAAACCCTGAAGTTGGGCATATTTTCCCAGGGGGCAAATAGGACAGCCATGTCCGCGTTTTTTGGACAGGGGGCCCCCCTCAGTATTTAAGTGCAAAATGAACCGAGATCAGCATTCCCCGACCCCAGAAAAAACAAGACAAAGAATAGCAAACAGGGACTGCAGTCCTTAGCCCAATGGGAGCCGCCGGTTCCCGTTGACCCGACTTCACCCTTCAGACCCCGCCATACCTGTGGGCACTGCCCATCGGTTGTCTCTTTGGGGAAACCCCGGGGGGGAGGCCTGAGGGCGATCCCGGAGGTCACGCTTTGGGCAGTTCGACGAGACCCATCGGAGGAAATTTGAGATGGGGGGGTGCCCAGATCCCGTGGTTGGGAAATGAAGGGGGATGCGGCCCTCGCCCCCGTCGGCGTAAGCCCTTGATAAGATATATATTTTTAATATATTTTTATATATTATATATATATAATATATAATAATATAATTAATATATATTAAGTATCACACACACACACACACACACAACACACCACACCCCAACACACACACAAAAAAAAAAATATATATATATACATATATATAAATAAATTAAAAATATATAAATTTTTAAATTTAAAAAATAATAAAAAATTAATATATATGTAAAAAATATTTTAATTATATATATATATATAATATATATATATTTTTTTTTTTTTTTTTTTGTGTGTGTGTGGGTGGGGTTTGTGTGTGTGTTTTTTGTGTGTGAGGTGTCTTGATGTGTGTGTTTGTTGGTGTGAAAAATTTAAAAAATAATTTATATAATATTATAATATATATATATATATAATAAAAAAAATATATATAAAAATATAAATAAATAATATACATATACAAACTTTTAAAAAACATAAAATAATATTTTTATATAAAAATATATATATATATATATATATAAATATATAAATAATATATATAAATATATATATAAAATAATAATATTTATATATAATAATATATATATAATATATACCACACACAGGTGTATAGAATATGATTGTAACACATAACACATGAAAATTTTTATTTTTGCATTATATTTTATAATATAAAATTTTATATATAATTATATATATAAATATATATATATACACACACACACACATATATATATCATTAAAGGATACAGTATTTATGTAAAAAAACATAAGATAATTTTTATATATAACAATATATATGTCCATAAATATATATATCTAATTATATTATTTTAAATATATAATATATATATATATAATATATAAATATAGTAAATGTTATAAAATATTAATATTATATTTTATATATATATATATTATTAAAAATATATATATTATAAATATTGGATACAGGATTTGTTACATATGTATATCATTTTTTTAATTATTATCATTATTCATTATCTTTTTTTCTTCTATATATATATGTTCGCATATAAAATATATATATATATAATATATATATAATATATATATATATATGATATGTATATTATATATATATATATAATATAAAATATAATATATAAATGTAATATATATTATATTATATATATATATATATATATTTTGTTTTTTGGGGTTGTGTGTGTGTGTGGTGTTGTGTGTGTGTGTTTGTGTGGTGTGGTTTATATATTATTTTTATATATATATAATATATTATATAAAATATTATATATAATGCATTAAAATTATATATATATATATATATATATTATATATATATTTATATAATATATAAATATATAAAATATATAAAAAAAAAATTAAACACACACACAAAAACACACACACACACACACACACAAATTTAAAATATATATAATATATAATAATAATAATATATTAATTAATTATATGAATTTTTAGAAAATACGATATAAAATTTATATAAAATTAAAAATTTTTTAAAATATATATATAAAAAAGATAAAATAATTATGTAAAAACTAAAAAATTATTTTATATATAAAATATAATAATAATATATAGATATAAAAATTATAAAAAATTTAATATAAAATTATAAATTATATAAATATTATAATATAATATAATATTATAATGCATAAAATTTATTATATATATATAATATATATATTTTAAAATATATTAATATATATTTAGACAGGATATGATATACATAAATATAATATATATATATATATAAATATATAATTATATATATATATATATAATATATAATAATAATAGAATGGAAGTATATAATAAATAAATTAAAATATAATATATAATATTTATTTTAAAATTTTATTATAATATAATACATATATAAATATTTTAAAATAAAATTTTAAAATATATATATATATATTATATATATATATATATATATATAATATATAAAATTATATTTATTGGGTGTGTGTGGGGGTGGTGTTGTGTGTGTGTGTGGTGTTTTATATATAATTTAAAAATTATATAAAAAATTTTTAATAATATATTAAATAAATAAAAATATATATAATTAATAAAATATAATAATAATAGTAAATTTTAAAAAAACACCATACATGAAAACCACACCCACCAACAAAAAAACACCACACACACACCACCCCACACCCACACACACAAAAAAAATATAAAATTATATATATAAATATTTATATATATAAATATATATATAATAAAATAAAAACATAATATAATAAAAATTTTATATTTTAAATTAATAAATATATATTAATATAAATATAAAATATTATATATATTAATAATAAATAATATATACAAATATAAAAATAATATAATATAATAAAATATATATATTTTATAATATATATAATATATATAATATATATTTAATTTATTATATTATAAATTTTTAATTTATAATATATTATATAATATAAATAATATATAATTAATTATATATATTTTAATATATATTATATTGGTGTTTTTTTTGGTGTGTGTGTGGTTTTGGTGTGTGTGGTGTGTGTGTGGGTGTGTCTTTTATTTCTCTCTATGTCCTAAAACGAAAGGTTTCAATACAGTTTTCCTTAGCAGATGCGAAGAGGAAATGGATCTTCAAAGAAAATATGGATAAGTGTATAAAAACATACCTACGGAGAGAAATTTGATCTGATGACTGAGAGAGTCAGACAGACTAGAGAGGAAAGGAAAGAGGGAAGGAGGAGGGATGGAATGATGAAAAAACGTCTACGAAGAAGAAAAAAAGAGAGAAGAAGGAAGAAAAAGTCCCCTTTCTTCTTCACCGAATTTTTACGTATCAAATTATCAATCTGAACTATTTCCCGGGCAATTGTCCCTGAAGAGCTAGAGTTACCATAACATGCAAACGAAAGCCCATTCTAATTTCACGAGTTGCTACAGATAACATCATATCACAATGAGATTCGATAGAAAAGCAAACAAACGAACAAATAATTCATATGCAAAATAGTTATATCATCGGTTAGAGAAAAGGGGCCGATGAGCAAAGGGTGAAAAACCCCTCGATGAATAAAAGTTTCTGGACACGTCGTATAGTGCGTATGATCTTTGAAAAAAAAGCATCTGTAAGTTCAAGGTAAGGTTGTTTTTACCTTTTTAGTCTGTTAGAAATTACCCCCTTCCCTTTTTAAGATCATTATTTTTAGTTTTTTTGTTATTTTTAAAATTTTGGGTTTTATTTTTCCTATTATTTTTATTATCTTATATCATTTTATTTTTACTGTTTTTACAATTTTTATCATAATTCCTTTATTGTTTTTATCATTATATATTTTGTAAATTCCTTTTTCTATGTTGCCTTTATCATTATTATTTTCTTTATTATTATAATTTTTATTATTGCAGTTATTATTTTATTTTTATTTATTTATTTTTTTATTTTTATTAATATTTTATTTTCATTATTTTTATTGTTAAAATTTTAAAAAGGCGGGGTTTGAAAGAGCGTAAAGTAAATTTCTCAAGAAAAGGCTTTTACTCCCGCTCTGTCAAAAAAAACGCTCCCCTACTTTTATTAAGAGAAAAGAGAGAGAGGGGAAAACCGAAAAAGAAAAAAAAAGAAACGAAAAATTTTTTTCCCCAAGGTGAGGGAAAAAGAAAAAAAAGAAAAAACTAAAAAAAAAAAAAAAAAAAAAAAAAAAAAAAATAATTTAATTAAAATATATTATATATTTTTTATTTTTTATAAAATATTTAAATTTATAAAATAATAAAAAAAAAAAAATATATAAATTATACAATAAATATATATATAATATATATTATATAATATTTTTATATTATATATTATATATAATATTGAAAAGGAGATGATTTTGCCCCACTGGGGAGGTTTATGTTGAAGATTCAGGACTTTAAATGGTAAAAGGGCGGACTGAAAACCCCCCCCGTGGCGTTCCATTTTGTGGCATTTTTGCTGGATAGGTGCCCTTTGGAAATTTGGCTTGGCTTCCTCCCCTAAAGTAGAAAACTATCCAACCCAAAAGGGGCTTACTTCTGATTCCTTCGGATCAGGCGAATGGCAAGAGGACTTACTATTCAAAGGCCTCTCCAATCAAAGGGAAAACTACACAGATTGCCCAGTTATTTTGCTCAAGAGCGTGGCTATGCTGGCGCTGTGCTCATGCCCCCGGGAACCCGTGAAGGGGGGTTTATAAGGGGTCCCCTTTCCCTTTGGGGGCCCGGTTTTTTACCATCCTCTCAGCCCCTTTTGGGCAGACAGCTGAGGAGAGAGATGGGGCCCGTATTCCCTGTCCTTTTGGGTTTGGGGATGGGAACATGGTACACTATCCAACTTGGGGGAGAGTTTAGAGTTGCAGGGTGCAAACTCACCCGAAGCCTAGGTGGAAATGAGGGGACGAAAATGGTGTTAGGAAAAAGGTTTTATAGGCATTTCTTAGTTCCCCCAGAGAAAAGTAACGTCTGCCCCTTTTTGATATGAGCAAAACTGTTGGTTTTAGGGATTTTTCTTTTCCCTCAGTTCAGCTGGGAGGTGTTGTACTTGTTCTTGCAGAGGACTCGTGCGCCAGCGTTTGCCTCGACGGAGGGTCAGGGGATGCACCCCGGGGGTGAGGGTGGTGGCTCGCTTTACCCGCCAAACCTGAGGGGTGGGTTTGGGGGGTCGAAGGAATCACACTTTCCTGCTGACTCTGTTGGAAGTTTTCCTTTGGGATCCCTGACGCCTCCCTTAGGAGGGGTAGGGTTGTCAGGGGGGCCTTGCCTTCGGAATTTTTTTCGGCACAGTTTACCCTGTGGTTTACCC
>NC_051421.1:18439615-18442508 GCF_015228065.2 Penaeus monodon | reverse complement strand
ATAAATGGATATGCTGGGGGGAGTGGTGTTGTCCCTCCCACCCAGAAAGCAAAGTGGGCTGTGGGTCCCGCTGGGAGGGCAAATGTCTGGGCGCAGGATTGGAACGAGAGTTACTCATCCTGCCTGCGCCCCGGCAGGTGCCAACCCACCATGAAGCTTGTGGGGCAAAGCCCTCGGGAACCCCACAGGCAGATGGGCGGTCCCACAGCCTGCAGACCCCCTTTATGTGGGGCAGCGTCGGCGGGAGCGGTAGAGGTGGCGTGCACCCTGAGTGACCACCCGAGGTTTAACCTCAGGCGTGCTTTCCGGGTAGGCGCTTGGAACATCCAGTCCTTGCGGCAGGATGAGCAGTTACCTCTGCTATCGCGGGAATTGAAGCGTCTGGGAGTTGAGGTGGCTGCCTTCTTAGAGGTGAGAAGACCTGGTAGCAGCACGATCAGAGTGAGTGGGTACACCTACTACTGGTCGGGCTGCAGCGATGGTCACCACCTCCCAGGTGTAGCCATAGCCATCTCCAGCCGACTTCAGCCCTCGGTAGTAGAGGTGACACCGGTTGATGAGCGTATTATGGCATTGAGACTGAAAAATGCTTTTGGCTTCATGTCTCTTATTGCTGTATACGTCCCTACCGATGTATGTAAAATTGATGTGAAAGAGGCGTTCTACGCCAAACTCGCATCTATGGCAGACAATTGCCCCAGGCGAGATATTCGCATTGTTCTGGGCGATTTCATTGTGGTATCCGGTTGTGACCGAGCTGGCTATGAGATATCTGTCGGCCCCCATGGCTCGGGAGCTGTGAAGCTTATTTTCTCATGATTTCCTAATTTGGCATTTTTTTTCTGGTGGGGAGTGATTTTTTCCGCTGATTCTATCTATTGTGGCACTTTCGATGAACATTGGCACATGAACTTATTTATCACGGTAATGGAACCTAGCACTCCTAGTTGGCACTTTCTGGCATCTCTAGTTTAAAAGGTATGTATGATCCAATAATAAATTCTATAGACTTGTGAGACGTATCGATGAATTATTATTTCTATTTTGATTGGTATATAAGCTCTATATATTCGCAGATCTTTCTATCACAGATCACTTCTCACTCGTAATTTTTAGCACTTATTATAACTGTCCTACCCACGACACCTCTCTTACTCATTTCCAGATACATATATATACACATATACACACAGACACGCACACACATATAAAAATGTGTGTGTGTGTTTGTGTGTGTGTGTGTGTGTGTGTATGCGTATATATATATATATATATATATATATATATATATATATATATATATATATTGTGGAGGTTCTTCAAACCTCGCCTCATAGAGACACATCAGAATCCAGATGGGGTGTCTAGATCTCCCTTTTATTTCCATTACCGTTTTACCCCTGTCCACTTTTAGTTAAGTTTCCCTTTATTTTACCCCATTTTCTAAGTCGAGTGTATCACGTTTTCTGTGTTTTCTTCGATTTATAGACGAGCATGACGGGGTTTGTCCTTTTTATATTATAAACTTGTCTTTTTATTGTATGCATTTGTATTTTGATTTTATGATATTATCATATAAATGTTTTTATTCATGTTTTACGTTACTGACATTGTCTTTTTAGCTTTTTAGCGACGTCAATGACGTCAGTACTTTTTAAGAAGCTTTATTTTTTCAATGGTTTTAATTATTTATCTTAGCCTTTTAACTTTTTTTTTATCATTCCCGTTTAATTTTGTACATGCCATGTATTTTTCATATTTTAATTATGTTTATTATTGAATTTTGTGAAAATGACGGCAGTGACGTCACCAATGTCACGTGACGTCCGTGTATAAATACGGAACCGGTGAAACAAAAGAGGAGAGATCTATCTGAAACTGTTTTTTGTCACCCCTCTGGATTTACTTCAGCCTGAAACGTCACCGGAACAAAGGTTGTACTGAGCAGACTTCCCGTTACTTGCCTAGGTCATTTGCTGGATGTTGTCTTTTATGTTTTGTTTTATTATGTTTTCATTGTTTTAAGTGCTTTAGATGTATTTTACGCCGAAGCCCTTCAGGATTCGGCTCTTCCCACTTCGTTTCTTTTAACCTTCTGTCCCCTTTTAAGTCTAGTAATTAATATTTTAATTTTTTTAGGAAGTTAACGTGTTTCTTTTTCTTATCCTGTATTTTAGTAAATTAACGTAATTTTAGTATGTATTCTTGTTTTTACATTTTATGCCTTAAGCAGTTTTATCATTTCAGTATCTTTTAATTTCTTTATTTGTCGTTTTTTTAAATGATAGGCTGAGCCACAAGGACTTCGGATCATATTTCTCCGCTCAGGGTACATGTCAAGCCTGCGTAGGATCCTGGGTCACTGCCCGCTACCATTTTACAGGCCCAGGATCTGTATAAAGTTGTTCAGGGGAGTGAACGGGCCCCTTTATTTGCGTTCCTAACCGTTTCTCGCTTCACGAGGGGCTTCAGCTCGCTTCATGAGGCTGGGGTTATAGTCGTGCTCCTCGTTAGGGACCAACAACCATCCTTACAATATATATAGACACACACACAACCCACGCACACACACACACGCACGCACACACACACACACACACACACACCCAACACACACACACACACACACACACCACAACCCCCACACACACACACACACCCCCCACACACACAACACGTACACACACAACAGACACACACAAAACACACACACACACACACACACACATATATATATATTTTAAAAATTATTATTATATATAGATATATATATATATATGTGTGTGTGTGTTTTGTTGTGTGTGTGGGGTGTGTGTGTGTTGTGTGTGTGGTGTGTGTTTATGTATATACATACATATATATATATATATATATATATTATATATATAGATAG
>NC_051421.1:18420860-18423360 GCF_015228065.2 Penaeus monodon | reverse complement strand
GAGAGAGACAGAGAGAAACAGACAGAATCAAACAGACAAAAACAAAAAGAAAATGTGTAAGATAGACTAATAGAGAATGAAAGATAAACAAACAAACAGAAAAGGGAAAAAAGCTTGCCAGCCTACATAGATGAAGGAATCCCATTTGCTTGCCCGCACACGTGTATACATATGAATGTATGACGACAACTGTGATAACTAGGCCACAGTCCAAAGTCATCAGCCGCAATTTAGCTGCCGAGCTTCTGTCTCAAGATTTCTGTCTCCTCCTCCTCCTTCTTCTCCCCCTCCTCCTTTTCCTCCTCCTCCTCCTCCTCCTCCTCCTCCTCCTCCTCCTCCTCCTCCCCTCCTCCTCTTTCTCCTCATCCTCCCTTCCCCTCCCTCCTCCTCCCTACCTCCCCTTCTCCTCCCTCCTCCTCCCTCCCCTCCTCCTCCTCCCCCCTCCCCTTCTCCTCCTCCTCCTCCCTCCTTCCCTCCCTCCCCTCCTCCCCCCTCCTCCTCCCTCCCTTCCCTCCTCCTCCTCCTCCCTCCCCCTCCTCCCTCCCTCCTTCCCTCTCTCCTCCTCCTCCTCCCTCTCTCCCCTCCTCCTCCTCCCCCCCTCCTCCCCCCTCCCTCCCCTCCTCCTCCCTCCCCTCCTCCTCCCTCCCCTCCTCCTCCCTCCCCTCTTCCTCCTCCTCCTCCTCCCCTTCCCTCTCCTCCTCCTCCTCCCTCCCTCCCCCCTCCCTCCCTCCACTCCCTCCTTCTCCCTCTCCTCCTCATCCTCCCCCTCCCCTCATTTCCCCTCCTCCCTCCCCTCCTCCTTCCTCCCCTCCTCCCTCTCCCTCTCCTCCTCCCTCCCCTCCTCCTCCTCCCTCTCCTCCTCCTTCCTCTCCTCCTCCTCCTCTTCCTCCTCCCTCCCTCCCCCCTTCCTCTCCTCCTCCTCCTCTTCCCCTCCCTCCCCTCCTCCTCCTCCCTCCTCCCTCTCCCCTCCCTCCTCTCCTCCTCCCCCTCCTCCCTCTCCTCCTCCTCCTCTTCCCTCCCTCCTTCCTCCTCCCTCTCCTCCTTCTCCCCTCCTCCTCCTCCTCCTCCTCCTCCTCCCCCCCTTCCTCCTCCTCCTTTTCCTCCTCCTCCTCTTTCCTCCCTCCCCTCTCCTTCCTCCTCTTCTCCCCCCTCCTCTCCTCCTCCTCCTTCTCCTCTCCTCCTCCACCTCCCCCTCCTCCTCCTCCCTCTCCTCTTCCTCCTTTTCCTTCTCTTCCCCCTCCTCCTCCCCCCCTCCTCCTCCCTCTCCTCCTCCTCCCTCTCCTCCCCCTCTTTCTCCTCCCTCCCCTCCTCCTCCTCCTCCCTCTCCTCCTCCTCCTCCTCCCTCTCGTCCTCCTCCTCTTCCTCCTCGCTCTCCTCCTCCTCTGGCGAACTTCTCAGGGACAACGTTCGGACCTTAATACCATTGTTCTCTTGGTTTAATGTTGTGAATGTGCTTGTTACTGGCTCATAATAAAAGGGTCAGTGGATGAATGAATGTGTGCGTAATGAGGATGATAGTGATGGTAATGGCAAGGATAGTGATAGTAGTTATAAAAGTTATAATGATGGCAAAAATTACAATAGTAGGACTAGTAGTAATGATGATAAAGTTAATGATTATGATAATAAGAGTAATAATGATGGTGATGATGAGAATAATGCTAATAACAACTATAGTAATATGAATCACAGTAATGATAATAACAATAATAATAATAAATATATGATATGATGATACCAATACTGATGGTGATATATGATAGTAATAAATAATAATATAATAATAATAAATAATAATAATAATAATAATAATAATAATAACAACAACAACAAAATAATAACCACAAACATTATCTTCTAATCAACCAAATACGAAATAAGAAAGAAGGAAAAGAGAAGAGAGTAGAGAGAAAACAGCTCCACTCTTCCTCTCCTCTTCCTCCCCCTTCTCCTCCTACTCCTCCTTCTCCCCCTCCCCCTCCTCTTCCTCCTCCCCCTCCCCCTCCTCCTCTCTCTCCCTCCCTCCCCTCCTCCTCCTCCTCCCCTCCTTCCCCTTCCCCAAGAGACCAGAAGAAACGAGAGCACCGAAGAGCGTGAGAAGAAGCCTTGAAGTACTTGGGTGTTTCATCGCAAGCAAAGAGAGAGAGAGAGAGAGAGAGAGAGAGAGAGAGAGAGAGAGAGAGAGAGAGAGAGAGAGAGAGAGAGAGAGAGGAAGAGAGAAAGGTGGAGAGAGGAGAGAGAGAGAGAGAGAGAGAGAGAGAGAAAGAAAGAGAGAGAGAAAGAGAGAGAGAGAGAGAGAGAATGCGTGAGTGTGTTCGTTTCGTGCGTCGGTGCGTATTTGGTGGTCAGTCGAAGAATAAATTGGTTATCTAAAACGATGAAAGTAAAGACAGATGATGAGGTAAAAGAAAAAAGGTAAAAGATAAAAGAAGGTGACTAAGATATTAAGATAAGAAATGAAGAAAAAAAGAAATTAGAAGATGATGAGGTGAAGGAGGAC
>NC_051421.1:18410860-18413360 GCF_015228065.2 Penaeus monodon | reverse complement strand
TGTGGTATTTGTTTTAATATGTAGGACCTGTAGTCACATTTATTGTTATTCCATGCTAATGCTTCAGTTATCGTAATGTGAATATCCATTAAGCTTCATTTCAATATTTACGATCAGTATTCATGATTATGTACAATACAGTATTTTCATCATCAACATAATTACCGTAAGTGCGATATAAATAAAAGTCTTTTTTGTAATAACTGCCATTGTTGGAACTATGTTGGCTATAAATATCAGTGATGTCAATGACACATTACGTGCTATTAACATTAGTCTCTGTTCTTCAGAAAATCACGGCTAATACTTTTCTCATTAGAGACAATCGCCCTATATATGTCAGATAAGAAAAAAAGATCTTTTGCAGATATTGTTTATATTTGGTTTGCAAGCTTGTTAACCTTGTAAACTGTTGTGCAGCATAATAATGAACCGGTAATTGGAAATATTTACAAGATTGAGAAATAGAGGATCTCTCTTTCTCTTGTTCACCGTTACTCTTTATCTCTCTCTCTCTCTCTCTCTCTCTCTCTCTCTCTCTCTCTCTCTCTCTCTCTCTCTCCTCTCTCTCCTCACCCTCTCCCTCTCCCTCTCCCTCTCCCTCTCCCTCTCCCTCTCCCTCTCCCTCTCCCTCCCCTCTCCCTCTCTCTCTCCCTCTCCCTCTCCCTCTCCCTCTCTCTTTCCCCTTCCCTCCTTCCCTCCCTCCCTCCCTCCCTATTTTTCTCTCTTTCCTCCATCCCTATTCTTCTCCCTCAACCTCTCTCTCTCCCTCTGTGGCAAGTGTAGAAGTAGGATGACAGTGTAGTCCCCAGGGTGCGCCACAAGAAAGAAAACCTGTGTTTAGTTTCTGCTTTTGAGATTCTGGATTACTTCTTCCGTATCATCTTCCTGTTGTCTGGATGATGCTTAGTGACGGGGAAAAAGACGGAAGCAAATAGATAGATAGATAGATAGACAGATAGATAGATAAATAGACAGATGATAGATAGATAGGTAAAGAGATAGATAGATAGATAGAAAGATAGATACAGAGACAGACACACAAGCAGACAGACAAAGAGAGAGAAGGAAAGGAGAAGACGAAATAGAAAAAAAACGAAGTAATAAAAAGAAAAAGAAAGGAAAGTGTACAAACACCACAAAAAAAGAAAAATCGAAAATGAAAGAAACGGGGCATAAGGAAGAGAGAGAAAAGGAAGGAGGCTGTCCTTCACAAGTGATTTACACTTATCACTTCGATTAGCAATCATTAAAAGCTGTTAAAGGTTAGCGACATACAGCAACACAGGTGCAGGCAGTTACGCAGCTTAGATCGCGCAGACCACTTAAGCTTATTACAGATTCAGAGTTCACACAGTGACTGCTTCGCTTCCTTAAATAAACAGATTATATGAAAGAGAGAAAGAGAGAGAGAGAGAGAGAGGGGTGAGGGGAAAGGGGAAGAAAGGGAGAGAGGGAGGGATGGGGGAGGGAGAGAGAGGGAGAGGGAGAGGGAAGGAGGGAGGGAGGGAGGGATGGGGGGAGGGAGAATGAGGGAAGGAGAGAGAGAGAGAGAGAGAGAGAGAGAGAGAGAGAGAGAGAGAGAGAGAGAGAGAGAGAGAGAGAGAGAGAGAGAGAGAGAGAGAGACGAATAGAACGCGCGATCAAGAGAGAGAGAGAGAGAGAGAGAGGATTTATAAATGTAAGTAGAGTTCATGTACACACGCACACGCTCACACACGTACACGAGTGCACATAGACACATATGCACACATACAAACATATGTATGTGTATGAACGTGCTTGCGTACTCTGTTGTGTGCTGTGTACGCCTTGTGTGTGTGTGTGTGTATGTGTGTGTGTGTGTGTGTGTGCATGTGTGTGTGTGTGTGTGTGTGTGTGTGTGTGTGTGTGTGTGTGTGTGTGTGTGTGTGTGTGTGTGTGTGTGTGTGTGTGTGTGCGTGTGTAATTTCGTGAAGAAAATATATATGAAGAAAGGTGATGGTAATTTTTACAAATTTTTTATAAGATAAAGGAAAAGCTTGTGATGATGATTATAATGATAATTTCAGTAATAACGATAATACTACAAATTATAATGATAATGATGATCTTTTTGGCAATGATACCAATAATAAAACTAAAATACCAATAATTATGTTAACAATGACAATCTAATTACAGAAACAATAGCAATAATAGCTTTAACGATAATAGTATGATCATATTTGTTTTAAGAATGATGAATAGTAATGATGATAAGCATAATGTTAGCTACAGGGAAAATAACGATTATAATGATAATAATTAAGAAGGTGATGGCAATGATAATAACAAAAAGTGATTTCAACAGCTGAGTAGACCTGTGGAAACATAAATATTTAAAATAACTAAGATGTCATCATCACCCTCGTATATACATTTCCGCAAAATCAGTATACAGCTTTTTAAAAATAATCTACCACATATAGAATGCATCTATATAATAAATGCTGCATCTATATTAAAACCATTAAAACGG
>NC_051421.1:18398360-18400860 GCF_015228065.2 Penaeus monodon | reverse complement strand
TAACGTCCAAAGTAACAACAATTACATAACGCTGACTATTGTCTCTCAGGTGTGGCGGGCTTTTCTCCTTCTGCTTGAGTGCGGGCTCAGCCCTTTTTCCCGCAACTTCCCGCCGCAGACCCAGTGCAAAATCCTCTCTTGGGAAGTCTCGGGTCTGAGTGAGTGGGGGAAGGAGGAGGAGGAGAGGCAGAGGGATTGAGGGAGTTATCTTTCAAGGAATTCACACACGGGGTAAAGGGAAATGCTCGGTGTATATGTAGATTATTCACTCACACTTTTAATTTTTTCAAGCCAGTTGAGTTCACTCGCGCGTTCCAGAAGTTGATGAGTTATTTCCTGCAACGGTGACGGCGCTGAGGTACTTCACCCAATAGATCCTTCCTGTTAGGATGCACCTATCTCGTCCTACCCCTTATCCCTAGCTCAGTCCCTCTGCCATGGGAGATAGCGCTTGAGTGAAGTGCATGTGAGTCTTTGCTTCTCTCTTTATTATTATTATGGTCAATATATATCCCTGGTGAAAAGCTGAGAGAAATGTCCGTCGATAAATAATATTCCCATTCGGAATATAAATGCTTATATCACAATATTCTACGACAGGAGACCTACGAAATTTATGATAATTCGCGACATCTCCTACAGTGGACAATGACAGCTTAGATTTAAAAGGGGTTCAAAGGCACGGGCACGGTGGCATCACGCAACCACGCTTTCGGACGACACACGACGAAGCCTAGGCCAACGACGACTGAATCGCATCACGCCTTGAGACAACGCGTGACGTCAGTGCCTGAGTGAACATGGCGGCGCGGGGATTTAGTGTGGTGTTGTCCCTCGGAATTATAGCCTTTTCTTTATTAAATTCGTCCAGTGCGCACAAAAATGGTGAGTAAATGAATCCCTTAGTACCCACCCTTCGCGCGGAAGTGAGTGAAAAGAGACTGAGAGCCGCGGAAGTGCAAGTAAATGAGTGTGGAATGACGAGTGCGTTGTTTTGAGTGTATTAGAATTATAGTGTAACTACTACCTGTTGGTGAGTGTCTGTCTGTTTAGTAAGAAGCCACGCCTTTATCCCATCGGAGAGCCCCTTTTCACCCACCTTTTCGGCCAGGGGAGGACTTATTTAACCTACTAATTGAAGGATTTATTTAAAAGAGGTGCTGAATGCAGGTCGATTTTTCTTTTCCTTTCCATGGCCTGAGGCAAAGGTGCGAATGAGGGAAGAATATTTCATTTTTCTCTATTTTTACTTGCTTTGCTTTTGGCTTTTCCCATGTACCTCTCGTTTTGTTGCTCATTTTCTCTTTTCTCTTTCTCATTTTTCTCTTTTCTGTTTTTTTTTTTTTTTCATGGGGGTAGTTGATGTGATATTGAGTTAGAGAAAAATTGTGTTTTGGATTAACCCTTTACCAACGGGTGGCATGTATACACATGCCATGGCATGGTGGGACTCTCTGTCGGGAGCATGTATGTACATGCCGTGGTGTATGTATGGACATGCCATGAGTTTTTTTTTTGTTACAATCACGGCAAAATATTATTTTTCTGACACTGAAAGTGTGATTAAGTTGTTTTTAACACTTTCTCATTTTTACTATAAAAAAAAAAAAAAAAAAAAAACAAACCAACGATTTCAACTCCATGATGCCGCACACTGCTTATTTTATTCAGACTATAGACTGAATAATGATCAACTATGGAGTCTATATAACAACAAAAATACCCTTCAGTCTCGATTTATCAGGAAATATGGCAAGTAGAGACATTAGAAAATAATGAAAATGAAAATACAACATATCCTTGTAGTATTACGAAGAAACGGCACGGGATGCTGGTATTTGGCATGAGTGGTCACGCATGCTAGGGCGATGATATAAGCCCCCGGCAGCGAGGCCTGGGCCACTGTGAATACTACCCGTTGGAAAAGGGTTAATGTAGGGCTTTATATAAATGCTGAAGGTAATTTTTTTTCTAATCTAATTCTCCTTTCCCCACTTGTTTTTATTGTGTAATAAGTTGTGTAATATTACAAAAATTGTTAATGACCTGGAGCAGTATCCATGAAAGTTCTGAGACAAATATTTGAGACTGTCTCAAAAGTGTCTGTAAGTGTATTCTCAACCAGGCAGGCATTATGCCACATAAAAAATATCAACGGATAGATAAATTAAATTAATGTTTTTATATAACTCAAAGTAGCATATACATGGTTTAATCTTTATTATACAAATGAATATGTTCATTTTAGATAAATAAATAAAACCTGACATCAAATGACATAAGTGAACATGCGTTTGTCAACATCACTCATATGCGCTCATCAGTTAATTTCATATTAAAAAAATTAATACAAATGTATGCAGACATGGTTTTTCTTAAAGAAAAAAATCTAATTTGCTTGAATGACACATATAAATGTGAACATTTATAGAAAAAGTAAATATAATTAGTGAAAAATAAAAATGACCTTTGCTGAAGTGCCTGGCCATGTCTTTGCTTT
>NC_051421.1:18388360-18393360 GCF_015228065.2 Penaeus monodon | reverse complement strand
ATGGTATGGGTCACCTTGTTATAAATACAGGTGTGGAAGTTTATTTTACTTATAGAAATTGTAAATAAGTTGAGCAAATTATACACATGATTATTTATCTAGAGATTTCTAGCACCTCTGACAATGTCCTCATTGGCTAAGTGCAGTAACATCATCATCACCCCTTTATTTTACAACTCACAGTTGTTCATTGCGCTGTTTGGTCATACAATACCATCTAAAAAAACATAAGTTTGTGTCATTCTTGAGCTTTCCACACAACCACAAAACTTCAAAAAAGTGTGTTAATGCATGCAAAAGAAAAGATCTGTCGCACTTGAAACAACTGAAACCTTGGCACGCTATTTGTTCCTTGCATTTTGTTTCTTCTGGATTTTACCAGAGCAAGATGCAGCACTACTCAGAGCATGTCCATTATCCCACATGCTACAGTCTTCTCATACAAAAAAGATCCATATCTATATTATCCTTACAACATTTTTCACTTTCCTCTCAGTGACAAATTTTATTAGTCTTATAACTAGCTATAGAAGAAAATATATATTGTGAATTATTATTATTGTTATTATTATTATTATTATTATTATTATTATTATTATTATTAGTAGTAGTAGTAGTAGTAGTAGTAGTAGTAGTAGTAGTAGTAGTAGTAGTAGCAGTAGCAGTAGTAGTAGTATAATTGTTATTGTTGTTATTGTTATTGTTATTGTTATCGTTATCGTTATTGTTATCGTTATTGTTATAGTTTAGTTATTTTAACCTTCTTCTTCTTCTTCTTCTTCTTCTTCTTCTTCTTCTTCTTCTTCTTCTTCTTCTTCTTCTTCTTCTTCTTCTTCTTCTTCTTCTTCTATTATTGTTATTGTTATTGTTGTTGTTATTATTGTTGTTGTTGTTATTATAACTTATTTCTATTTTATTATTTTTTATTCAAGTTGTGCTATTGTTATTATTCTTATTATTATATGTTGCTATTGTCATTGTTATTTTTATGATTGCAATTATTATTATTATTATTATTATTATTATTATTATTATTATTATTATTATTATTATTATTATTATTATTATTATTATTATTATTATTGTTATTGATACTACTGTTATTGATACTTACTGTTATTATCGTTATTACTAATATTATTATTTCTATTAATATTATTATTTTATTTCCATTTTATTATCATTATCATTATTGGTATTTCTTTTGTTATTATTTATCAGATCATTATCAAAACAGTTATTTGTAATTTTATTAGTATTACTATTATTGTGATTAAGGCCGCGGTGGCCGAGTGGTTAGAGCATCGGACTCAAGACTGAGTTCGAGGGTTCGATTCACCGGCCGGCGCGTTGTTCCCTTGGGCAAGGAACTTCACCTCGATTGCCTACCTAGCCACTGGGTGGCCAAGCCAGTCCAAGTCAGTGCTGGTCCCAAGCCCGGATAAATAGAGAGAATGATTACCTAAAAGGTAACAGCGGCTCTCTTTGTGGAAAGGAACTGGGGACCCTACCATGTACTCACTCCAAGAGCATCACAACATGAAAACTACAATTAAGTATCATGCTGTGATCACGGCGGCTCAAACATGAACCTACCGTTAAAAAAAATTATTGTGATTACTATGATCATGAAGTTGATAGTGACATTTGTTGTTGTTGTTTCTGTTGCTGTTTTTGTTGTTGTTATTTTTTTTCAAGTGCCTTATCCCACAAGGATGTTGGCGATCATGAATTTCCATGATTTTCTTGGCAATTTAGAGCGGTGATTTGCCGTTGCCTTCCACCCGGTGTTTTTATCGAGTCACCATCTCTATTTACCCAGTTCTGGGACTGGCACTGACTTGGGCTGGCCTACCCACTCAGTGGCTAGGCAGGCAATCGAGGTGAAGTTCCTTGCCCAAGGGAACAACGCGCCGGCCGGTGACTCGAACCCTCGAACTCAGATTGCCGTCATTATTGTTATTTTGTTATTTTATTATTATTATTATTATTATTATTATTATTATTATTATTATTATTATTATTATTATTATTATTATTATTATTATTATTATTATTATTATTATCATTATCCATCATTATCATCATCATCATATCATCATCATTATCATCATTATCATCTATCATTTTCATTATCATCATCATCGTCATCATCATCATCTTCCATCATCATCTCATCATCATCATCATTATCATCAATCATCATCATCATCATCATAAATCATTATCTTCATCTTCATCTTCATCGTCATCCATCTCATCATCATCAATCATCATCATCATCATCATCATCAATCATCATCATCATCATCATCATCATCATCATCAACCATTGTCCTGGTAGTATATACCTTATTATTATTATTATTGATGTTCCTGTTGTTGCTATTGCTGTTGGTAAGATAAACATTGAAATGAAAACATTGAAGTAATTAAGAAGAATTAAGATTGCACTCTTACAGAATGTATAAAACAACATACTTAGTCATAGCAAAATATGCAAAAGTGAATTCATACCCTCACAATTGGTTACCAAAGATTGTTATACAGTTACTCAAGTAGTTGCCCTGGTTTCTATAAATCTGGCATTCTGGTGTGAGGACAGCAAACCTTCACTATATCTATTAAAATAAGACAGGGCTTGTAGACCACCTTGGTAATGTGCTGCCAAACAAGAGATCAATGTAAACTCTAGCTTGCCAAGTATATATGATAGAAGTTTACTGGCGTCTGTGGAAATGTCTAAGAAATGGAGATGATTGTAATCATGACATCGAGAGTCTTAGGAGTCTGTGGTCCTAGTTAATTTTCATTATTGTTGTTGTTTCTTGTTGTTGTTATTTTTATTATTAATTATTATTAATTATTAATTATTATTATTATTATTATTATTATTATTATTATTATTATTATTATTATTGTTATTATTATTATTATTATCATTATTATTATTATTATTATTATTAGTAGTAGTAGTAGTAGTAATAGTAATACTAATAGTAATAGTAGTAGTAGTAGTAGTAGTAACAGTAGTAATAATAGTTATAGTAATAATAGTAATAGTAATAATAGTAATAGTAATAATAGTAATAGTATAATAGTAATAGTATAATAGTAATAGTATAATAGTAATAGTAGTAGTAGTAGTAGTAGTAGTAGTAGTAGTAGTAGTAGAAGTAGTGGAAGTAGAAGTAAAAGTAAAAGTAGAAGTAGTAGTAGTGATAGTGATAGTCTATTACTTTTGTTGTTGTTGTTGTTGTTGTTGTTGTTGTAGTAGTGATAGTCTATTACTTTTATTAATATATTGTCATTAATATAATTAATATTATTGTAGTATTAATGATGGTTATGTGGACATTGTACTTTGTATGATTATCTGTATCAACATCATTATTAGTGTCATCATCTTTATCTTTATCATTATCATTATCATTATCATTATTATCATCATCATCATCATCATCATCATCATCATCATCATCATCATCATCATCATCATCATCATCATCATCATCATCATCATCATCATCATCATCATCATCATCATCATCATCATCACCATCACCATCACCATCATTATCTTTATCTTTATCTTTATCTTTATCTTTATCTATCTTTATCTTTATCTTTATCTTTATCTTTATCTTTATCTTTATCTTTATTACCATTGACAAAACTAATCCTACTATTATTAATACTATTATAGTATTATTGATATTCTTATTGCTGATGTTCTCAATATTAATGTTATAATTAATGATAATATTATAAATATCATCACCATCATTATTATTGAAATTATTTTTGCTATTGTTGATATTATCATTGTCATTATTATTATCATCATTGTCATTATTGCTATTATTATTGTTGATGCTGCAGTTGCTGCAACTATAACAAGAACAAATAACAACAGCTATTATTAGTGCAGACTTACTCTCCTCATCACCACACCCAACACGAGCATTAACCAGTGTAATGGTGTCCTATTGCAGTTGATGATAATTTCAAGTAGCTACATGACTAATAATTCAAGACTATTTTATCATTTATTTATATTTTCTTTGTCTCTTCTAGATGCTGATTATGAAAGATATGTGGTTCACAATGGAGACACAGAAGTGGTTGATGATTTGTTGTCAATTCCTTTGGTGCGGTTAAGACGAGATGCAACTGACAGCGATGGGGCTGAGGTTGAAGACAAGATTAACGACATGGTCAGTGGCTTTATATTCTGTTCTGTTTCTGTTTTATCTCATGCAAATAATTAAGTTTTAACTGCTTGCTGCCAGGTTGCTGCTGTATGTCGTGGAGAATTCTATAGAAATGCAGTAGGAATTGCCATGACATAAACAGCAATCACTGGCAGCATGGGGTTAATAATGCTTCATCAAAAGAGAAACTCTCATTTTCTGCTAAGTTGATTGTGCATAGTAAAGAAAGTCTTGCATTTTAATATTGAACTTATTTAAGTGAATTTTGAATTAATATTTCATTGAATACTTGTATGAATAATGTTCTTGTCATTTTGTTTTCCTCTTTATGTCCTGTGATATTCATTATGGCATGTTTTTGTTTTATTTTAATTTTGTCTTTTGTGTTTATACCAGTTGTTTTTGTACCAGTTTTATCACACTTACCATTTTCATTTTTAATGTACTTGTTATCATGATCACCCTCTTTTTCTCTTTAGAATATTGTAAATGATAGGATTAGAAATGTTCATCGTGTTGAAGATTAAAAAAAAGAGAGTGGAAAGATATATTAGTGAAGTTTCATCACACCTGTAAGTGTATATCATATGTAGCCACAGTACATTTGATAATTATTTTATTAGTATTAAGTGTTTATGGATACAGCACATTCGCTTGAGGTTTCAGGGAATGAGAAGCTTGACATGCTTACGTCATCAGTCACATTCTTGTTGCTCGTGGAATGTAGTGTATGCCATTACCATAATGTTTACCTCATTATTCCTTTGTTTCTGTATTTTGTATCAT
>NC_051421.1:18375860-18383360 GCF_015228065.2 Penaeus monodon | reverse complement strand
ATATTTCTTCCCTTTTAGGTTTTTAGCAGCTTTGCTTATGTTCTTGACAATACTAATTACTCGTGTAAATGTGGTTTGGCTTGTATACAGAAATCATGAAGGTGGACAGTATTTTTTTTCTCCTCTTCTTTTTCTTCTGCTCTTCTTCTTCTTGCTCTTCTTTCTTCCTTTCTTCTTTTTCCTCTTCTTCTTCCTTTTCTTCTGGTCCTCTTCTCTTCTTCTTCTTCGGGCTCTTCTTGTTCCTTTTCTTCTTCTTCTCTCTTCTTCATCGCTTCTTTCCTTTTCTTCTTCTCTTCTGCTTGCTTCATCTTCTTCTATCTTCCTTTCTCCTCCTCCTCCCTCTCCTCCTCCTCCTCCTCCATCCTCCTCCTCCTCCTCCTCCTCCTCCTCCTCCTCCTCCTCCTCCTCCTCCTCCTCCTCCTCCTCCCTCCTCCTCTTCCTCTTCCTCCTCCTTCCTTCTCCTGTCTCCTTCTCCTCCTCCCTCCTCCTCCTCCTCCTCCTCCTCCTCCTCCGCCACTTCTCCTCCTCCTTCTCCTCCTTCTCCTCCCTCCTCCTCCTCTCCTCCTCCTCCTCCTCCTCCTCCTCCTCTCTCCTCCTCCTCCTCTCCTCCCCTCCTCTCCTCTTCCTCCCCCTCTCTGCCTCTGCCTCCTTCTCCTTCTCCCCCCTCCTCCTTCTCCTCCTTCTCCTCCTCCTCCTCCCTCCTCCTCCTCCTCCTCCTCCTCCTTCCTCTTCCTCTTCCTCGTCCTCTTACCTCTTCCTCCTCTCCTCCTCCCCCTCTCCTCATCCTCCTCCTGCTTCTCCTTCTCCTCCTCCTCCCTCTCCTCCTCTTCCTTCTTCTCCCTCTCCTCCTCCTCCCTCTCCTCCTCTTCCCCTCCTCCGCCTCCTCTTCCTCCTCCTCCTCCTCCTCCTCCTCCTCCTCCATCCTCCTCCTCCTCCTCCTCCCTCTCCTCCTCCTCCCTCTTCTCCTCCTCCCTCTCCTCCTCCTCCCTCTCCTCCTCTGCCTCATCGTCCTCTGTCTCCTCCTCCTCCCCCTCCTCTGCCTCCTCGTCCTCTGTCCTTCCTCCTCCTCGTCCTCCTCCTCCTCCTCCTCCATCCACCTCCTCTCGCTTCCTCCTCCTCCTCCACCATGCTCCTCCGCCATCTCCCCTCCACTCATCCTCCTCCTCCTCTCCTCCTCCTCCCCTCCTCCTCCTCCCTCCTCCTCCTCCTCCTCCTCCTCCTCCCTCTCCTCCTACCCCCCTCCTCCTCCTCCTCCCTCTCCTCCTCCTCCCTCTCCTCCTCCTACTCCTCTTTCTCCTCCTCCTCCTTCTCCTTCTCCTTCTCCTCTTCTCTCTCCTTCTCCTTCTCCTTCTTCCTTCTCCTTCTCCTTCTCCTTCTTCTCCTTCTCCTTCTCCTTCTCCTACTCCTTCTCCTCCTTCTCCTCCTCCGCCCCCCTCCTCCTCCTCCTCCTCCTCCTCTTCCTCCTCCTCTCCTCCTCCTCTTCCTCCTCCTCTCCTCCTCCTCTCCTCCTCCTCCTCCTCCTCCTCCTCTCCCTCCTCCTCCTTTTCCTCCTCCTTCTCCTTCTCCTCCTCCATATCCTCCTCTTCCTCTTCTTGTTCTTCTTTCTCTTCCTCCTCCTCCTTATTGCTCCTTTTCCATAATAGAAAAGGAATATACTAACACTAACATAACTCACTCTCACTCTCACTCTCACTCTCACTCTCACTCTCACTCTCACTCTCACTCTCACTCTCACTCTCACTCCTCACTCTCACTTAACACACACACACACAACACACACACACACACACACACACACACGACCAAAACACACAACACACACACACACACACTAACACACACACACACACCACCACCACACACCCAAAACACACACACACACACACACACATACACACACACACCAACACACACCAACCACACTAACAACCACTACACACACTAACACACTAACATTGCACACACCACACAAGCACACACGCTCGCGACCAACACAGCCACCTCACACAGACACACACACTAACACACAACACACACCCACACCTAGCCACACACCACACACACTAGCACCACACACAACACAGCAAAGCACACACACACACACTATCACACACACACACACACACTAGCACACACACACCAATAACGCACACACTACACACACACCACTAGCACACACACACCACGAGCACACACACAGACACCAAACTAGCATCCACACAGACAGCACACACTAGCACAACACACACCACGGACACTAGCACACACACACACTAGCACACACCAGCACACACACTAGCGTACACACACACTAGCACACACACACACACTAGCACAACACACACACTAGCACACACACACACACACACACACTAGCACACACACACACACTAGCACACACACACACTAGCACACACACTAGCACACACACACACACTAGCACACACACACACATAGCACACACACACACACTAGCACACACACACACACATAGCACACACACACACCACATTAGCACACAAACACACACACTAAGCCACACATACACCCCACACTGCACTAAAAAGATAAATAAATTAAAATATTTGCATTTGTACAGATCTTTTCTACAACAGAAAAATCTTGTTTTAGTTTCCAAAAGATGAAATTGTGAATTTTCTGAACCTCTAAAGGGGGGGAAAACTACCTTTTCACCATGAATGCATTAAATACTTTCCTTTTTGAAATTTAAATCACTGTCTTAGGGGTATTCAGGGCATAGGATCATATGGACCTTCCCCCTCCCCCCTCCTCCCTTTTCATCCACTTTAGTCCAAATACCCTAAAAAGTTTTTTGTTTGATATTTACTCCTGTTGAACATGTGCAGCCCACTTGCTAAAATATTTCTGTGATTTACGGATTTTGCCTCGCCTACAATACTATAATAGATATAATTCACATATCAAAATTTGGAATCTCTTGTATTGTTTTTCGGGTCCCACAGCCTTGGCACCTTTATATTTTCATAACTAAAAACTGAATCTGAAAAGATAACCGACACTGAAGGGGGCCATGGGCATTTTCATTAAACTAGAAAAAGGGGGGGAACCACGGGTTTTAATATTCATAATGGCAGATTATTTGAGTAAAGATAATAGGGTTTTTTAAAATTTTTGTAATAGCCAGCATGTAGGGCAAACATGGCAAGGAATGCCTGGTTTTTTGTTTAAAGAGGGTTATGAATTTTTTTTTTTTTTTTTGTTTGTATCATTTTTTAGAGAAAATTTTAGCGATTTGGTTGGTTTCTTTTCCTCCTTTTCCTGTTTTTTTTCTTCCCATCAGAAAGTTAGTACATGGTTTGCGGTTTTTTTTTTTTCTAAAAGAAAAAATTTCCAAAACAAGTCTTTTTAAATCAACTTTCTTCCCCCCAGCACATCCCAAAGCTGCATGGGCTACAGTGCAGAGTTGGCCGTTTTGCCCGTTGGGGCCATGGAACCTCATGGACGTAAACATTGTGCCATTTTAATATGGACCATAATTGTGGTTTGTTTTCACTTTTGTTATGATGGAAAAGGGAGATTTTTTAAATAAAAGGGTATGCATGTGTTTATATGTACTTTTTGGTAGGCCCAACACACACACACAACACACACACACACACCCCAACACAAAAAACACACACACAAAAAACACACACACACACACACACACACCACACATATTTAAAAAATATATATATATAAATATATTAAATATATATAAAAATATAAAAATATTAAAAAAAATTATATAATATATATATATATTATATTTATATATATTATTATATATAATTAATATATATGATATTATAGTATAGTATATGTATATGTATAGGGATAATGTATATATAGTGTTTTTGGGAAAATTTTTTAAAATGTATATAGATAAGATACACACACACAAAACCACACACAAACACACACACGAACAACCACACACACACACCCCCCACACACACAACCCAAACACACACCAACACTTACACACACACACACACTTACACCCACACCACACCCCCTTCATAACACACAACACACTTACATACCAAACCCACACACACACACACCCACACACACACACACACAACACACACAAACCCCAAAAACCCCTTTCCCACACACCCCACAAAAACACACACACAAATTAAAAACAACACACAACACTTACACACACACACACTTTCACACACACCCCACACACACACCCAAAACCACACCCCCACAACCCACACACACACCCCCAAAAAAAGACAACCCACACACCACACTTTTCACAAAAACAACAAAAACAAAACACACCCAACACAACCCCCTTAAAACACACAAAGCCACACACACAACCACAAAAACACACACACACACCACTAAAACACACCACACCACACACCCCACACACAACACACAAAAACACACACACACACACACAAGAAAAAACCACACCCCCACACCTTTCACACCACTTACCCCAAAAACTTAACAACACACTTACACACACCACACACAAAAAAAAACAACACAACACACAACCCACACACACACACACACCTTCCAACACACCACCACACACACAAAAACACTTACAACACACACACACACCACACACACACCACACACACACTTAACACACACACAACACAACCACACACACACACACACCACTTACACACACACACACACACACACACCAAAAACCTACACACACACACACCTTACACACCACACATCACACACCACACACACACACCACCCAACAAAACACACACACACAAAACACCACCACACACACACAAAAAACAAAAAACAACACAAACCCCTTACAAAACAAAAACACTTAACACACACAAACACTTAAAACACACACACACCCCCACAACACACACCCAAACAACCCCACAACACACCAACACACACCACACACACCCCCAACCACACAACAAACACACACTTACAACCAAAAACACACCCCAAAAAACTTACAACACCACACCCCCCAAAAAACTTAACACACACACAAAACTTACCACACCCCAAAACACTTAACACACACAACACTTTTAACACACAAAAACAACACTTACACACCACACAAAAACACCCCCAAAAAAACCCACACCACACACCCCCCAAAAAAAAAACACACACACCTTACACACCACACACACACACCACACTTACAACACACAACACACAAACCCCCACAAACCCCCCAAAAAATACACACACACACACACACACACAACCACACACACTTTAAAACACACACACCCCCCCCAAATAAAAACACCCCACACACAAATTTTCCCCCAAAACACACACACCCCCTTTTTAAAAAAACCCACCAAAAACACCCCCCAACACACACCACACCCCACACACACCACACCCACACACAAAAACACACACCCACACCAACAACACCCCCACACACACACAACACACCCACACCACAAAACAACAAAACACAACAACACAAAACACACACACACACACACAACACACACCACACACACACACCACAACACCACACACACACAACACAATTTTCCCACAAAAACCGAGTGAAGCAAAAGGGGAAAAGTGGAAAATTGGGAAAACATGCAAGTGAAATTCTTTATATTATTTATTTTATTGATCTTTTGCCTCCCATATTTTAAAATGGTGTTCTTCTCCGCAAAAAACCTTTTATATTCTGTGTGAGTGTGCCTGGCGTACCACCTGACTTCCCCATCACACCCTCAGGAACGCTCCAAGGGGGTCGTGGATTTGTTATGCTTGCCCCCTCAGTTGCACAGAATTGTGAGTTGGGCTTGTGTGTGTATATATATATATATTTTGTGTTGTGTTGTGTGTTGTCTTGGTCTGTTGGGGGGTGTTTTTCTTTTAATTCACGGGCCCCAATGGAAAAAATAATGTCATGTCCACCAAATTTTAGTTTGTTGATTGCTTTACATAACTATGATTCCTCACTTTAAAAACAATTTTAAAGGCACTGAAAAAAAAAAAAAAATTAAATTTAAAGGTGAAATAGGCCAGTCCAAAGCCTACCACAAAATGATGAGTTTTTGGTTTCCTGTGTGGGGAAAAAAGTTCACAAAAAAATACAAAAGGAGAGAATAGATCGGGGGAAAAATGGGCTAAGGAAAAAGGCTGTTTAAATAGTCTCTGTAATGTGTCAATTTTATAAGTACCCTTACCACAAAGACCTTTACATTTTAGGTTCACCCAAGGGAGTAGTACAAAATAAAATTGACCACATTCCCTGGCAAAAGATTACCAACAAGCATATATTTGGGTCAACAAAAATTTTGTCTATCTTTTTAATGAAGAAAAGATTGTGTGGCTTAAGACAATCTCCTTGGCTCAGGGTTTAGAAATTTGAATGTGTTGTCAGGGGTCAGTTCAGATTGGTGAAACTTTATTGTGGAATAAACATATATAGGTATGGACTTTCTTCCCCTCCCCCTCCTCTCCTCCTCCAAAAAATGGCTTAACTTCTTTTTTTTCGAAAAAAGCAAATAACATGTTTAACCCAATGTACCGGGTTTTTGTACTTTTCCCCCGTGTTTTTGTGAATTTTTTTTACATACGATGGCCCACATTTTTCAGCCACCTATAGTATCAGTGGCCCTAGGACTGCACCCGAGTTTCCGTTCCTTGAATTTGCGGAAAAAATGCTTTTCTCATAATCTCTTAATGTTATTCTTATTCATATTATGATTGTTAAATTTTTATTAAGAAATTTAAATCATTAAAGAAACAAAATGGTAGAGATGAAGCTTTAAAAAAACAAGAAGGGGGTAGGGTGGAGATAAGACTAATAAAAAGATTCCTTTGGGACTAAGCACTTTAGAGCCAACTATGTGTAAAGACAAAAAATCAAATTTTTTTACAGTGGGGGAATTTTATCTTCCATCTGGCCAATTTGGTTTTAAAAAAAAAAAATGTTCCCCTTTTATCTATGGATGAAAGAAAAAGTCCTAGGATGCTTTTTTTAAAAAATTCCTGCAATTTGTGAAGCAATAGAAAAAAGCTCCACAATTGTTTAAGGGTGACCCTTTATTTTGTTTCATGTTACATTTGGGCCTTGGATCCAGGTGCTTTGCTGCTTGCCACATGGCCAAAAAAATGGCTTTAGGGTTCCTTTAGTGGCTACTCTCATGGGTGGGGGGGCTTTTAGGCTGGGCACCCTGAACACTCCTGATGGGGGCAAGACTCCTTGCCCTCCTTTGCAAGCATTTTCTCTTCGTATAAATTTCTCCTCTCTCTCTTCTCCTCTCCTCCTCTCTTCTCTTCTCTCTCTCTCTTCTCCTCTTCTCTCTCTCTCTCTCTTTCCTCTCCTCTCTCTTCTCTCTCTCTCTCTCTTCTCTCTTTTTTCTCTCTCTCTCTTCCCCTTGTTTTTCTTGGGGTTTTCTCTCTTCTTTCTGTCTTTTTTTTCTTTTCTTTTCTTTTCTTTTTTCTTATTTTGGAAACAAAACTGTT
>NC_051421.1:18370202-18375760 GCF_015228065.2 Penaeus monodon | reverse complement strand
ATATATATATATATAATGTATATATAATATATATATATAGAGAGAGAGAGAGAGAGAGAGAGAGAGAGAGAGAGAGGAGAGGGAGAGAGAGAGAGAGAGAGAGAGAGAGAGGAGAGAGAGAGAGAGGGAGGGAGGAGTACATATAAGCAATAAGGCTGTAAATAGTAAGAAATCCTTTGCTTTTTAATGATGAAAAATTATCTATATTAAGATATAGATGAAATTACATGATGAAATTAGAATAAGGATGTCATACTACCATTCAATTCAGTAACAAAACACTTTCATCATATGCTACAAGAACCCCTTCTACTTACATTAGCTTTCATATTACTTTACTAAACATAAAGTAAATATTAGTAATTTCACAATGCCTTCCTTTAAAGAAATTCCCAAGATATTACAAGCTATAACTTATCAACAAACATTTTCACCTAAACAAAATGGAAAAACTAAGAGAAACATAAAAAAAACACTATCAAACTCTCAATTCAATGCCTAATTCTACCTACTCTGAAATACACCTTGTTCAAACCCTCCCAAAACCACTAGGCCCCTCCAAGCATCCCGTTGAAACGCTGCTAACGTTATCCACCATTACCTCCTTCGTTCTATTGTCATCCTCATTATCATTGGCCTGTGAACCGGTGGTGGTCACACCACTCACAGCTGTTTTTGAGGTTGTATTGGTGGCAGCAGAGGCCACAGTCGAACCAAGTGGGACAGCAGTAGTGCCAGAGGAGCCAGCCTCAAGTTCTACAGGGGGGAGTGTACTGGGGCTCATGGTAGTTGTGGTAGAAGTGGTAGTAGGGGGGGAGGAGGAGGAGGAGGAGGAGGAGGAGGAGGAGGAGGAGGAGGAGAGGAGGAGGAGGAGGAGGAGGAGGAGGAGGGGGAGGAGAGGGAGGAGGAGGGGGAGGAGGAGGGGGAGGAGGAGGAGGAGGAAGAGGAGGAGGAGGAGGAGGAGGAGGAGGTGGTGGTGGTGGTGGTAGCAGATTTGGCTGGTGGTGAGGCCTTCTTCGGGAAGGGAATTTTTTTCTTCAAATCAGTATTAGTGGGGATTTTATCACCCTTTTGAATTTTTGAGGGGTCAGTCGTCGTCTTCTCCTGAAAATTTTTGCGCAATATTAGCAAGCAGCAAATATGGTCTCTCTGCTAAGGGGATGATGGGTGGGTAGGAGGGAAGAAATATACAAAAACAAATAAAGAAATAAAGAAATAAAAATAAATAAATGAAATAAGTAAATAAATCTCTCAAATGAGAATGAAAAAGGATAGGGGGAGGGAATCACAAAACTCTAATACCACATGCATAATGATTATAGCACAGACCTGTATTCTCAATACTCTTCCATTTCTTGTCTTTCTTTTTTTCAACACATATTTCCTTCATACTATCAATTTTTCTTCCATTTCAAAAAAAATATTTTAGATGCATCATTGCAGAAGATATTTTCACCTCAAAAAAATATAAAAAACATACTAAATTCAGCTAATTATAGCAAACCTTCTCTACATTCATCACAAAAACGTTTTCTATTTGAGTATTCAAAGTTTTCATTAAACATATTATGAAGAACTACAAGAGATCTTTTTCTAACACTAATACATACAGCTATATATAAATAGAAATGTATTTATGTATATATGTATGTATGTATGTATGTATGTATGTATGTATGTATGTATGCATGCATGCTTTTTCCCTCCACAAAATTCCATGGAAATTATGAGGATTATATTTTTTAGGATGAAATCACAATTAACTTTCTCAATTATTGGCCTTATAACCAACATATAGCAACACCAAGTTACAGTTACCTTCTTCATAAAAAAAAGCAAACTGCTCATTAGTTTTTATCAAAAATACCAATTTCTGGAAAATATTGAGAGAAAATGTAAGCAAACTCTGATTACACTTTGCTATAATTGCTTAAGTTATCAATAAGACATTTTTATATCAGAATCAAGCAGTAAATTTTATTCACAAATTCAGTTGCTTTTGGAATCATTCACTTCCCCATTCTCTCCATTTTCATCTTTGTGGCTTTCTTTCTTGAAATTCTTTTGATACATATAATAACTAATTGTGTTCCCAGACTAAATGCTTTTATCAAATGCTTTATTAGTTTAAACATTCGTCACTAACAAAAACTAACATATCAGTATACATGAAAGTCTAATCTAACAAAACAAGTAACAAATGTATTTCCTTTGGTAAGAGAACACCTTTGGACATGTGTGTATATATATATATAGATATATAGATATATAGATATAGTATTATATAATAATATAGATTATAAATATAAGATAGATAACAACCATATTATATATAATATATAAATATATATAGAAATATAGAAATATAAATATATAGAAAATATATAATTACATATTCATAATTATTTTATAATATATATATTAATTATATATGGGCATATGTAATATACATAAATATTACATATATGTATATTTCTTATATATATATAAATATATGTACACATACATTCATATATACATATTTATATGTGTGTGTGTATGCCTCGCTGTGTGTGCCTGTGTGTGTATGCCTCTGTGTGTGTGCCTGTGTGTGTGTGTGCCTGTATGGGTGTGTTCCTGTATGTGTGTGCCTGTATGTGCATGTGTGTGCATGTGTGTGTCAATGTGTGTGCGTACATGTCGGTGTGTGTGCATATGTGTGTTTGTGTTGGTGTGTGTGTGTCAGTGTGTATGTGTGTGTGCCTGTAGTGTGTGTTCCTGTGTGTGTTCCTGTGTGTATGTGTGTGCCTGTGTGTGTATGCCTCTGTGTGTGTGTCTGTGTGTGTGTGTGTGTCTGTTGTGTCTGTGTGTGTGCCTGTGTGTGTGTGTGTGTGTGTGTGCCTGTGTGTGTATGCCTGTGTGTGTGTGTGTGCTGTGTGTGTATGCCCGTGTTCCTGTGTGAGCGTGTGCCTGTGTGTGTGTGTGCCTGTGTGTGTGTGTGCCTGTGTGTGTGTGCCTGTGTGTGTGTGCCTGTGTGTGTGACTGTGTGTGTGCCTGTATGTGTGCCTGTGTGTGTGCCTGTATGTGTGTGTGCCTATAGTGTATGTGCCTGTATGTGTGTGCCAGTGTGTGTGCCTGTGTTGTATGACTCTGTGTGTGTGCCTGTGTGTGCCTGTGTGTGTGTGCCTGTGTGTGTGTGTTCCTGTGTGTGTGTGTGCCTGTGTGTGTGTGTGTGTTCCTGTGTGTGTGTGTGTGTGTGCCTGTGTGTGTATGTGTGCCTGTGTGCGTGTGCCTGTGTGTGTGTGCTTGTGTGTGTGCCTGTGTGTGCTAGTGTGTGTGTGCTTGCGTGTGTGTGTGCCTGTGTGTATGTGTGTGCCTGTGTGTGTGTGCCTGTGTGTATGTGTGCCTGTGTGTGTGATTGCCTAAATGACTAGATGCTTTTATGAAATGCTATATTAGTTTAAACATTCATCGCCAACAGAAACCTCAATATGTTCACGTTCATGATCTTCAACCTCATGACTATCATTAACGTGAACATATCAATATACATGAAAGTCTAATCTAACAAAACAAGTAACAAATGTATTTCTTTTCAATTGGTAAGAGAACACTTTTGGACATGTGTGTATATGTATGTATGTATATATATATATATTATAATATATATATATATATATATATATATATATATGGTTAGCGCATCAGACTCAAGACTGTCACGACGGCAATCTGAGTTCGAGGGTTCGAGTCACCGGCCGGCACGTTGTTCCCAAGGGCAAGGAACTTCACCTCGATTGCCTACCTAGCCTAACCCGCTCTAACCACTCGACCATATATATATATATATGTATATATATAGTTATATATATGATATACGATATATAATATATTCATATATAATATATAACGTATTCTTCTTTTTAACAGTAGGTTCATGTCTGAGCCGCCGTGGTCACAGCATGATACTTTAATTGTAGTTTTCATGTTGTGATGCTCTTGGAGTGAGTACGTGGTAGGGTCCCCAGTTCCTTTCCACGGAGAGTGCCGGTGTTACCTTTTTTTTTTTTTAGGTAATCATTCTCTCAATTTTATCCGGGCTTTGGGACCAGCACTGACTTGGGCTGGCTTGGCCACCCAGTGGCTAGGTAGGCATTCGAGGTGAAGTTCCTTGCCCAAGGGAACAACGCGCCGGCCGGTGATTCGAACCCTTGAAGTCAGATTGCCGTCGTGACAGTCCGACTCTCTAACCATTCGGCCACCGCGGCCTTATATAATATATAGTATATAGTATATATGTATATGACATTTTAGATTACATATATACATTATATCTATAAATATATATGACGTGTATTTGTTTGTTTGTATACGTGTGTTTGTGTGCGTGTGTTTGTGTGCGCGTGGGTTTGTGTGTACATGTGTGCGTATGGGTTTGAGTGCGCATGGGTTTGTATGCACACGGGTTTGTGTGCACGTGGGTTTGTCTGCACACAGGTTTGTGTGCTCGCAGGTATGTGTGCGCGTGGGTTTGTGGGCATGCGGGTTTGTGTGCGGGCATTTGTGTGCAGGCGTTTGTCTTTGTGTGCGCATGTGTTTTGTGTGCATATGTTTGTGTGTGTGTGTGTGTTTATGTGTGTGTGCATATATATAAAGATTTCCATATATCAGGTGTGTACGTTTCATATGTGAAATAGCCCAAACCACACAGAAAAGCCATGCAAAGAACAGGCCTAACATGATCATAATAAAGCATTTTCTTACTGATACCATACAAAATTTCTCCACATAACTGGTGTGTGTCTGTATGTGTCTTATTGTGTCTGTGTGTGTCTGCGTGTGTCTGCGTGTGTCTGCGTGTGTCCTGTGTATGGATGCCTGTGTATGGATGCCTCTGTGTGTGTGCCTCTGTGTGTGCGCCTCTGTGTGTACCTGTGTTCCTGTGTGTGCCTGTATATGTGTGGGCCTGTATGTGTGTGCCTTTGTGTGTGCCTATGTGCATGCCTATGTGTGTGTCTGTGTGTGAGCCTGTGTGTGAGCCTGTGAGTGTGCCTGTGTGTCTATGTGTGTCTGTGTGTGCGCCTGTGTGTGTCTGTGTGTGCCTGTGCATGTCCTGTGTCCTGTGTGTCCTCTATGTGTGTGTGCCTGTGTGTATGTGTGTTCATGTAGTGTATGTGCCTCTGTGTGTGCCTCTGTGTGTTCCGTGTGTGCCTGGTGGTGTGTTCATGTGGCATGTGTGTGCAGGTCGTGTGCCTGTGTGTGATGGGACTATGTGTGTGTGCCTGTGGCTGTGTATGCCTCTGTTGTGTGTGCCTGTGTGTGTGCCTGTGTGTTCTTGTGTGTGCCTGTGTGTGTTTGTGTCTGTGTCTGTGTGTATGTGTGTATGTGCATGTGTCGGTGTGTGCGTATGTGTCGGTGTGCATGTGTCGGTCGTGGGCGTATGTGTGGTGTGCTCATATCTGTGGCGTCGCATATCTGTGTGCGTGCGTATCTGTGTGTGTCTGTGTGCCTGTGTGTGTGTGTGCCTGTGTGTGTGTTCCTGTGTGAGCCTAATGTGTGTGTGCCTATGTGTGTGTGCC
>NC_051421.1:18345202-18360202 GCF_015228065.2 Penaeus monodon | reverse complement strand
CTACGTAAATAGCCTAATAAATCGTTGGAAATACGTGATATTTAGAGGCCTTATTTCCGCCGTCAAAAACTGTTGTGCTATACTTTCCTATGACTCCGCCCTATTTACGGGGCGGAGTCATATATACACCTCCATGATGAGCGTGCGGATGCTTGCTTTGAAAATGAAAGACAATGGGACGCTCAAATTTGATACTGCACTGTATGAAGTATTATTCAGCAACTATGAGGATGCTAATGAGGATATTATTGCACCTAGTACTAGACTAAATGTATTTGCGTCTGTGTGCATATATATATATATATATATATATATATATATATATATATATATATATATATATATATATAATATTATATATATATATATATTATATAATATATATAATATATATATATATATATATATAGTATATATATATTATGTACATATGCATGTTTTCTTTTCAATTTCCATTTATGGGGATATGCAATGTGATATAATATGATTATTCTATATCTATGACCGTAATGTGATCCTAAATAAGAAATATCTCTCAATACTTAGGCAAAACAGGAAAACATGTGAACATTTCACTAGATCGACATGCTCTAGCAACAAAATATTCATCTTGATAATCTACACTGGTATCGTAATGAAAATCCTTTCATATTAATAAGGCCATGGCCAAAAAGAGCGAAACTCAGGTTTATCTTTCGTATGCCTACGCTTTTGATTAAACATTCGATGCCATGCACAGGTAACAATAGTCATTATTGTTTTATTATATCATTATACTTTAGCCTTGGACATATTCGGGCGTCCAAAAGTGTTCCGTGACGAATGAGATACGGATACATCTCAGATAATCATGTTTTGTTTATAGAATGTGTTTGAATGGTCAAAATATATTACGGAAAATTATATAATGTTCTACATAATCGGATTACTTCTTGTGTACGCATAATTGAATATGAAGGCGTAAACTAATGTACCTTTTAAATGTAATATACCAATTAACAAAATGTAACACATTCAAAATATTTAATGGAGTGTGGCGTCTGAAACCGATGTCGATAGACGAAGGAAATAGTATGATGGGAGGCGCTATGGGCCCGCGCAATTTTCAACTGATTTCGGTAGTTCGAAATAATTTTAGTTGTATTTTAAGATGTTTATAACGAAGAACTTGTATACACTTCTATTCCTATTGTAATATCAGTAAAACAGTGGTTGATAATTTAATAGAATTCAAAAATAAAATCAGGATTCGTCAATTAATTAAGCGGCCCATACACGTCAATATATGCACAAGTCGGTTGCACAATATAATTGACAATTTAAAGTTGCCCACATACAGGTCAATATAATGACACTTTAATTCCGACAAACCAGGGCTACAGTTTGGTATTGGAAATCGCTGAGAAAGGTGGAAGATTTGACCCAGCAATCGACGTGCGCCGATTGCTGGGTCGGAAAACGTGCAAAAATGGTCAAAAAGAATGGTGTCTGCAGCGTTCAACGTTTGGGACACACCCAAATCACTAGTGAAAATGAGCCATTAATGAGCCAAGTGATCTAAAGACTTATATATACACCTGGTTCCGCCCCATCTGCGCCAGGATTTTCCGACTCCTGCACTTTTTTCAATTCTTTGCGATTAGTTACTTCCAATTGGTTACACATTCTCTTGTTGAGTTTTGGGTACTTTTCCTGGATTTTTTTAAACCAACACAGCGCTAAGCTGCATCTTTCTTTTGGTCTTGCTGTATCAGCACTTTTTACTTTCCATAGGGCTGGTAAACTTTTATAAACTTCGAGCACTCCAATTGGAAATGTCCTGTCTCTGTGTCAGACATTGTTGACGGTACCAAATCTAAAAGACAAATGATTTTGTTGCCACAATTAATTGACGGTCACCACAGACGGTCAATTAATTGTGCAAATAAATAGACTGGCGCAATAAAATTTCAAGCAGAAATTGATTATCATATAAATGTGCATGCATCAATATAGCCCATACACGATCAATTTAATTGTCATTCAGAGTATTGACAATGAAATTGTGCAATATAATTGATCGTGTATGGGCCGCTGAATAGGGTTTGGAAGTCGAGCCTTTGGCAATAGTGTAGGAACATTGGCAAGTTGCTGTTGCGACGGCCCGGGGAGTTGTCGCCGAATGAAATCTGCGGCAGTTTCTAGTGTCGGAAGACCGTTTTTGTCAGCGGAAATAAGGCCTTAGGGCAGCCTACTCTGTCGTTTGTGTCAGGAGTCTCTGTATAGCCAAAGTGCTAACAGTATGTGTGGTAAATATTTTCATATTTTTTATATTTAACAACGTCAGACCGAAAGTCATACTTTTCATTACTTGGGATATATATATTATATATATATATATATATATATATATAATAGATAGTATATATATATATATATATATGGGGCCGCGGTGGCCGATTGGTAGAGCGCGGAACTCAAGACTGTACGACGGCAATTTGAGTTCGGGGGGTTGGGTTCGAGTCACCGGCCGGCGCATTGTTCCCTTGGTCCAAGGAACTTCACACTCGATTGCCTGCCTAGCCGCTTGGTAGATAGCCAGCCAAGTCGTGCCGGGGTAAATAGAGATGGTGACTCAATAAGAAAAAAAAAAAAAACACCGGCGGAAGGCAATGGCAACCCAACGCCTCTAAATTGCCAAGAAAAACAATGGAAGCCAATGATTCGTCAAGGCCGCGGTGGCGCCGAATGGTTTAGAGCGTCGAACCTCTAACACTGTACAAGACGGCAATCTGAGTTCGAGGGTTCGAGTCAACGGACCGCGCGTTGTTCCCTGGGCAAGGGAACTTCACCTCGATTGCCTACCTAGCCAATGGGTGGCCATAACCAGCCCAGGTCAGTGCTGGCTCCCAAGCCCGGATAGAATAGAGAGAATGATTACCTAAAAAGGTACCACCGGCACTCTCCGTGGAAAGGAACTGGGGACCCTACCAGACTCACTCAAAGAGCATCACAAACATGAAAACTACAACTTAAGTATATGCTGTGACCACGGCATGGGGCTCAGACATGAAACCTACCCCATTAAAAGAAGAAATATGGCATCATATAATATATATATATTTTTTATTACATCAGAATCCAACTTTTATATATTGTTTATGGATTGGTATAACCCCTTTAGTCATATTGATACAAAAACAATTTCATAAGCAATTTGATGGCTTATTTGCAATCTAGCAGTATTGGCAACTACTCGGGCATGATCATTCTGGATCAAGGAATGTAAATGTAAAATCTATCATAAACCATAAAAATTTGCACTGTCCTAAACTGAGGTTTGTAGAGCTGTTATTTACGTCTTGATTTTAGTACATTGTAACCTCATTAATTTTATGTCAAAAGATAAACCTTGTACGAAGTTTTGGCGGGGAAAAATCTGAATGTGACTGTAAACGCATCTGATTACCAATGATTATAATAGCATATTACATTTGACCGTACATGTGAGCAGTTAGGAAAATACTCGAAAGTTCTAATATATTTCTGACATTTTGTGTGTTGTGTGTGTGTGGTTTAGTATATTATATTATAATATCATCAATAACGGTATGATTCATTGTTTGAGCAAGCCGTGGACCTCTCCACCATCCTTGCCACTCAACTCGGATCTTGCGCTTTTCTTCCACTTGTACCATCGACAACCCGCAAATATCTTTGATGGCGCTCAGTCTTGTCTTCGGTTTTTCATCGCCCTCTGTTTCCATCACCTCCCTGTCAGTAAGTTTTTTCAATACTTTTATTCTCATTGCATGGACCAATAAACTTCCATAATTTCATTCCGGTTCAAGATGGTCCAACAGCCGGTTTTTCACAATTTATTTTCTGCAGCACTTCATCATTCGTTTCTTCTCTGTCAGTTAATACGTAGTAAATAGTTCTGTAACACACATTTCAAAAGTATGATCTTTTTTCTTTTCTATCTACTTCACGCACCCAACACTCAGAACAGATGATGCAATTGGGAAAAATAATGAGTTCAATAACTCAGCTTTGTCCGTAAGGTAATGCTTCGGTCTTTCCAGATGTTATTGAGGACCAACTGGCGTTTTTGGCCAATGGTATTCTTCTTATATACTCGTTGGTGAATCATTCATATGTATTAGTTAAAACAGCTCCAAGATAAGTTGAACTCTTTCACATTTTCCACAACCCACCCATTGATGTAACATGGTCCCTCAATTGTCATTGATGTTCTTTTGAATCTTATGATCTTAGTTTTCTTGGCATTAAAAACAAGCATCCTTTTCGCTTGCTTCTCTAAATTTATCTAGTAGCTGTTGTAGTCAGTGATACTGCTGGCAATCAAAACTATATCAACGGCGTACCTTAGATTGATATTTTATATCCTCCAACATCTTACAGTCTTCAAAATCTCCAGAGCACCTCTCATAGTTGTTTCAGAATATATGTTAAAGAGGTGCGGAGACAGGAATGCAACCCTGTCACCACTCCTTGTTTGACTTCGAACCATTCTGTTAAACCCAATAAAATGGTTCTTACAGTTGCTTGTTGTTGGCATAAACGGCTTTATTGGTTGGATGATGTGTTTTGGAAACTTCATATCGTCATGTTTTTATTCCAGAGGATATTGTGATCAACAGTATTGTTACGCCGGTCGCCTCGTCTCTCTGCCACCAACACAAGGCAGGCTAGGCAGACGGCGTGTTATATACAGGGTCGTGAACACTGAACAGCTCCAAGAGGCACCGAACACCAGCGTCCCAGAACACCAGGAGAGGAAACGCCAAGTGGTGAGGCAGGGCCACGAAGTAAACACAAAATGACAGTCTTTCCTTTATTACACAAGTTATTTTACCCGTACACTTTTCTATAGGCACAAACAGGGGGAAAACCAGCTGTCACACAGCACAAACAGCTTATAAAAACAGGGCAAAACCAGGTTTATCTCAGGTCCACAAGGCACACACGAGGTCTTCACAGGAGCAGCACCCAACTGCGTCCACGGTTGTTCCCTCGCTCACAGCCCGCTGGGTCAGTTGCCCAGGTCCCTTCATGTTAACACATGTTTCACACAGAGACAAAGGACCCACTGGGTAGCACTATCCCCCCCTATCAAGCAGGACGACCCGGGATGCTCTCGTCATATCTAAACCTGAAACAAAACAAATACATAAAAATGTAAATAAAACAGTTCTCAAACACACAAAATCTTTCATCCAGCTCGGCTTTCTTTCGCTCTCCCTGGGTCTCTCTGGAGGAGGTGTGGGCGGCGGTCGAATGGCAGTGGCACCAGAGGGGTATCTCCTGTCCCAAACATGGCTCATGGTCCACAATTGACATCTGCGCATCGCCTCACCGTCAAATGACTCGTCCTCATCTCCGGTCAGGTCTTGGCCACGTCATCATCGCCCTACTGGGGGACTAACCTTCATCTTCTTTTTCACCATGCCCCGGCAGTAGCTTCCTGGCCCATTGTAACGCCACAGCCGGTCCACCGTGGACAAACAGACGGTTAGTTTTCGCCCTCTGAGAATTCGATAGGTGACATCAGAGAGGGACGCTAACACCGTGTATGGCCCCTCCCAGGGGCTCTGTAGCTTCGGCGAGAGCCCTCGCTTCGGACGCGGGTATGCAGCCACACTCTGTCACCTATGTTGTACCTCACTTCCCTCATGTGCCGGTCATAGGTCTCCTGTCATGGATGGCCGTCTACCTTGAGCTTGCCACGCACTCGTCGGTGCACCTCCGCCAGGTTCTCCTGCAGTGTGCCACTGCATCGCTGGATGTGACAGTTGGCAAGGTCACGTCGGGTGGCCGCCCTGTGGCCAAATCCACTGGTAGACTGAGCTCACGGCCAACATGGAGTAGGGCAGGTTGTGAAGCCTGTACCTCATGCACAGCAGACCTGGCTAGGGCCTATGAGCATGGCGGGCAGCTTGGAATCCCAGTCTTCCTGATTTCCCTGCAATAGTGGCTAAATGTGAGCAAGGGTCACGGTTTAAACCGCTCCACCATACCATCGGACTGTGGATGGAGGGGTGCGTCCGGTTCTTGCGCACCCCTAACAGCTCGCAAACACTCACGGAACACTCGTGACTCCAAGTCACGGCCTTGGTCAGAGTGCAGTTCAGAAAGGCCACACCAAAACGGGGTAATGAATAATTCACTAACACGCCAGCCACGGTCTCGGGCCTCGTGGTCTGGGTAGTGCATATTGCCTCAGGGCCACTTTGAGAAATAGTGCATTACCCACAGAATGTATCGGTTTTCCTTGTGGCGTGAGAGGCAGCGGACCGGCCATGGCTATGCACCCGTTTTCCATGGTGAGTGCTCCCACCAGTACACCTGTAAACGGGGCACGGTTCTTTCTAGCGGGGCCTTCTTGCACTGCACACATACATGCCTCTACACCACTCAGAATGTCATTCTCATGGCCCACCAGTAAGAAGCGTTGACGGAGACGCTCAGGGTCTTTTTCTCGCCCAAGTGGCCACTGGTAACACCGGCATGTAATTCCTCAGACAACTCAGCACGCATGGCTCTGGGTACTACAAACTACCCACGTGTCACCTGTCCACTTCACTTCAACTGCACCCAGCGTCTTCACTAACCAAAACCGCTTGATCCATGCTATGTTTTCCATGGTCCACCAGACACTTTGTTGGTGGGGCTCTCCGCAGCCACGGCCTCCCAACTGGGGGCCGGTTCCACTGAGAGCCTAAAGTCACTGGACAATGGGAGCAAGGTCAGAGTCCTCACGTTGTGCCTTACGCCACTCTATCCCCTTTTAGTGCAATTCAGCACCTGCAGACGGGGGCACACAGGTCAGAGTACTTCTGGACACAGTGTGAGCAAACTAGCCTCACACGGGCGTCACTCAGGCTGCACGTTGCAATGGGTGGTGGACGATGTGGTAGTGTTACGTTCAAGGCGCCTCCCTAACCACCTTGCCATCTGACCCTCTGCTACCTTCAGCGACTTCAACCACTGTAGGCAGCATGGTCAGTCCGGATGGTGATCGGCACCGTAGAGATATGTAGGTAGAAAGTGCTCGAGACTCTTTCACCACCGCCAAGGCAACTCTTTTCCTGTCACACAATAGTTGCGTTCAGGCCTGCTGAAACTTGGACACTGTAGTTAGCCACGACCATACCCTTCCCGTCCTTTATCTGGGACAAAAACTGCCCCTATGCCATTACGCACTAGGCTGTCAGTGTCCAAACAGGTATGGGGCTTCGGAGTCAGATAGGGCAGACCGGTTGCTTCATCAGGGCCTTCTTAGGTTGAGCAAATGCAGACGGACACGCCTCGTCCCACTGGAAGCACTCACATTTAGTGTAAGTCGGTGGAGAGGAGCCGCTAACACTAGCGAAGTCCTGTACAAAGCGGAGGAGTGGTAGTATGTGCACAGGGCCCAGTAGCTCCTGACTTCCGCCACATTGGGTGGGAACTGGCCACTTCTCCACACCGCCACCTTTGGGTCGGGTGCGCACACCGTTCTTGACCTGACTACATGCCCAGAAAATGGCAACCTCATTGCTGGAACATCGAGCATTTCTTGGGGCTCGAGTTTGAGGTTGGCCTTCCTCAACCGTGTAGTAACTCTCTAGCCGCTTCAGCTCCTCCTCGAAGGTGCTCCCGGAAGACGATGACGTATCCCCAATGTAGACAAGTGCCGTCTACACTGCAGGCCCATCCAATACCCTCTCCATCCGACGACTCGAAAATAAACCAGGGGCATTGAGAAGAGAACAAAGGGCATGACATTGAATTTGACACAGCCTTGTCGAAGGAAAAGGCCAGTCTTTGGCTTGTCCTCTTCCGCCATATCCACCTGGTGAAAACCCGACCTTCAGGTCGAGTGTGGAGAACACCTGCCCCCAACCAATGCTCGAGTGTGTCATCAATTCTGGGCAATGGGTATGGAGTCCTGATAGTCATGTCTCAGCGCCGGTAGTCAGTCCTTTTTTTTCACCAGGGATTACCGCTGATGAGCAGGGACGTCTGACCGTTCAATCACCGTGTGCGCCCAGCCTCATTGACAGTGGCCTTGCCATTCTTCTCGCCTGGTTGGTTGGGCAATAAGGTCGGGGGGGACTCTGATGGGCAAACTACTTCCGGTGTTAATGCGGTGCTTCACCAATACTAGTCAGGCCAGGTCCAGTCACCCCGCTAAAACACATCTGATACTGAGGACAGGTGTGGACGCATCTTCTCTGTCTGGTTCCGTCAGGTTAGCGGCGCCCGAGTGCGCAAGTCCTCGAGGAAGTCAGGCTAACGGCCCCCACACCAACCAACTCCTCGTACCCCGACGAATTTCTGGACGCTTACCACTTAACTCACAAGTGCCCAGCTTTGCACAGCTGGCCACCTTCGGGCCTTACAGAGAAGTTGGATACCAACACTGTAACTAATCCCTCCCTGGTCCCACAAGGCTCCGCCAACCGCTACGCCATCAGCCAGCTGCAGTTTTGGGTGGGCTCAGAGGCCTCTACTCACGCATTCACTCTGACAGTCGACACCGGATTCTAGGACTTCTGTCCGGGGGGCAAGTGCCGTCAGCTCAGCGGTAATACCTCTGCCCACAGCCAACCTATGGAGCAAGGGCACCTCCTCACGTGCACCCTCACCAGCTTCTGTCCAAGGGTTCGTGACACCAACGCCTTACTATGCGTTCAGGTAGTCAAGGCCCAGACAAACAGTGCTCGTCCAGATCGGCCACTACACCCGGCAGCCGCTGCACCGTGCTCTGCCACGCCAATACGGCACTCTCACTGATCAAATATCACAAAATACCACTCCGACACCATTTGGTTACGCCGGAACCGCCTGTCTCTCTGCCACCAACACAAGGCAGGCTAGGCAGACGGCGTGTATTATACAGGGTCGTGGAACACTGAACAGCTCAAGAGGCACCTAAACACCACAGCGTCCCAGAACACCAGGAGAGGAAACGCCAAAACAGTGGCGAGGCAGGGCACGAGTAAACACAAAGTGACAGTCTTTCCTTTATTTTACACAATTATTTACCCGTACACTTTTATATAGGCACAATACAGGGGGGAAACCAGCATGTCACACAGCACAAACAGTTTATACAGGGCAACACCACGGTTTATCTCAGGTCACAAGCAAACCACGAGCCTCCACTGCCCCTTGAGCCTGCACCACCAATGCAACGTGACACACACAGTTCTGTGGTGCGTCTGGAAAGTCGCATTAGTGGGCAACATATCAGCCGCACTAGTGTCGTCTCAGCCCAGGTTCCACTGTCAGGTGGCATGGCTTCCCACTCTATGAGCCCTCCACTGCATCGTGCTGGTCGACGGCAGCTTACCCAAGTCGGCGGCCCGGGAACGAGGACGGCTGGGTTCGGCCCCATTCTCCAGCCTGCGAGTTTTCCGGCCTGTACCCTCCTTCGCCTTAGGACATGAACTCGAGATGGTGACCATACTTGCCACAGTCATTGCAGCACTGCTGGACAGGAATCAAGAATCCGTCCGGTTGAGAGGACGTGTTCTCGCTCCCTCTGACACTGGACTACGTCTGTGCCGACCTACTCAGCCCCAACAAAGCTTGGAAACGTTCTCGGGCTCACTTCCTCAATGCTATTTCTCAACTTAGCCTTCGGCCCCGGAGGTCACGGCGGGGCTGGAGCAATGGCCCTAGGCAACTCGTTGCCTTCCGTGGGAAGGCCTCGAACTCCAAGGCCCTCGCCAGCGCCACCTGCAGGTCCCTCAGGGTGTGCTGCTGACGTTTAGATTTTGCAGCTGCTGGGCCTGTAAAGCGTCAACAAAGAAATCACAGGTCAGGACCACGATCATCTCTTCCGCAGCCGCAGGGTACGACCTCCTTACCGCGCTCCAATCCAGCGCCAGCGGGGACAGTGTCCGCACGGCCTCACGAGTCCGCTTCTTTCAAGCGCGCCCCGATATTACCTCGGCCTGGTGGTGGTGCCCGAAACGGCTTCTCAAAGCCCCCGCCACGCTGGTGTAAGGAGGCCTGTTGGGCTGCCGGCAGATGCCCCAAACACTTCAAACCGCGGGGGCCTTAGCGCTGTTACCAGCTGCAGGGCCTCTCTGTTCCATGGCTCAGCCTGGGCAGATGACAGCATTCAAATGGGCAACAGATGCCTACAGGCCACCTTCCCGTCGTACTCAGCTTGTGCTACGCCTCACAGAATGTATGGAGGCCAAGGGCTGCAGGGTGGAGAAGGCGTGCCGTGAATAACACGCCCAGGGGGGAGGGAAGGAGTGGGTGAGGGAGGGCAAAGAGGCGGGTTGAAGTGTCAATTTGCCGCCACCATACCCAAGGGAGCGGTTCCGAGGGTTCCCCACCTTCTGTAACGACACTGGCTTCGACACGATGCTGCTAGGCCCAGGGGTGTCCTGCCAAGGACCCAGCAGACCCCGTAAATCGAACTCTGGCATCTCGTTGCCCAGAACCTCGTCTGCCTTCTCTGCTTGCAAACGTATACCTCTGACGCCCGCCTTTCCGCCTTTCACTTCTCCCTCAGGCCCTGAACCTCGCCCTTCAGATCTGCACCTCTCCATCCAGTTCACTCTTCACGCTGTTGCAGGCCTTGTCGGTTTTACTGCTGAGTTTCCATCTTCACAGATGCAAGATTGCTCTGTAGACACCTCAACAAGTTGGCAGAACTGTTCCTCTGCCTTCCTTGCCTGCATCTCGACGAGATGGTGCGCATTGCTCGCTTTGCCCTCTGTGCCTTGCTGATTATAGCCCTTTTGTGCCATTTCCTCCCTCATACCGGCCAGCATGGCAGTGATCAGGTCCATACTGGCTCGGCTTCACCTCACTAGTGGCCTGCCTCAGTCATAGCCTCCCTCTCCCTCATGGCTGCCGCCATCTTTGGAGAACATTGATAAATCGGCGCTCTCATGATCAAATATCACAAATCCCACTCCTGACCACCATTTGTTACGCCGACCGCCTCGTCTCTCTCGCCACCCAACACAAGGCAGGCTAGGCAGACGCGTGTTATATACAGGGTTAGTGAACACTGAACAGTTCCAAGAGGCACCGAAACACCACAGCGTCCCGAACAACCAGGAGAGGAAAACGCCAAGTGGCGAGGCAGGCACGAAGTAAACACAAAATGACAGTATTTCCTTTATTCACAACAAGTTAATTTACCCGTACACTTTTTCTATAGGCACAATACAGGGGGAAACCAGCATGTCAACACAGCACAATACAGCTTATAACAGTGCAAAACACCAGGTTTATCTCAGGTCACAAGGCACACACGAGGTCTTCACAGGAGCAGGCACCCAACTGCGTCTCAACGCTTGTGCCTCCGATCCCCCGCTCACAGCCCGCTGCGTCTGTTTGCCCAGGTCCCTTCATGTTAACACATGTTTCACACAGAGACAAAGACCCACTGGCGTAGCAGTATCAAAAGCTTTTAAGTAATCGATGAAACACAGGTATAGGCCTTTCTGATGTTCTCTGTTTTTCTCTATGATCAATTTCAGATTTAGATATCTAGTTTCTGGTCACTTTCCAGGGCGAGAACCTGCTTGTTCGTCTGCAATTCTATTCATAACTTGTCCTTCAATTTCTTTCAGCAATTAATTTTCAACAAAATTTTGTACTGGACTAGTAATGCAATTGTCCTGTTATTGTGGCATTGGAGTGCGTTCATCTTGTTTAGGTATGGGAGCAAAGACTGATTTTACCCAGTCTTCTGGCCATCTTTCATTCCATATTTTTGTACAAAGTTTGTAGAAGAAGTATTCAACAGCCTCGCCAGCATTCCTGAATTAGTTCCACGTTATTTCATCTATTCCCGGGCTCTTGTTATCTTTAATTCTGTATGGTTTTCTAACTTCGTCTAGGGTGGCGGTGGTTCATCTTCCCGGTCATTGAGCTCTAATAATGTTGTTGTTAGATCTTTATTCTTTTTGTAGAGGTTGGAACAACATTGATTCCATCTATCGTTGACTCTTTTCCATCAATCATAAACCAAGCTACAATCGTCAGTTCTGATAGTGTCCATTGTAGGTTTAAATTTTCGTTGATGTTTCGTACTCCTTGGTAGAGTTCTTTAGTTGTCTATGAATAGAAACATTTTTCAATTCTCTGGCCAATGTTCATCTAAATATTTTCCTTATCTCGTCGCAATAATCTTTGAATTTTGGTATTTTGTTTTTTTTTTTTTTTTTTTTAAAAAATTACTTCGCAAACTGATTATTGATACCCTTTGATTTTAGGCATCTTATTGTTTCAATTTCAACTTAGTGTTTTTTCAGATACCAGGGGGAATTTTTTATATTTTTTTTTTGGCAATAGTTTCTAAGCAGCGCTCAGCAAGAGTTCTTTGCCTTCCTTCCCAACAACCTCATTTGGTGTTTCATCATCTTCACATTGATGAGTACTAAAATTTGTTTGACACTGTTAATTCTTAAATTGTTGTCAAGAGTTTTGTAGTCGAACTTTAGAGGTCTCGGTGTTGGACGCTCCATCTTTTTGAGTCTTCTCTGCATGAAATAAAGTCGATAGTTGGTCGTTGGTGGTCACTGTTGCAGTCGGCACCCAGGGCTCTTGTCTTGGCATTTTTAGGCAACTTCCATATTTGGTGCAGCACAATGTAGTCAAGTTTGAGGGTGTTTCTTGTGTCTGGTGAAACAACGTGTACAAGTGTCTTGGGTGGTCTTGGAACAATGTCTTGGCATAACTAGATTATTTTGTACGACAGAATTCAATAAAATCTTCAACCCTTTCAATTATATCTCCAAGGTCGATTCTCCACAGGTTCATTTTTTGGATCATTTTTGCCTACTTTGGCGTTGAGGCTCCCATGATTACTTTTACATCCTGTTAGGGATTGTGTCTAAAGTTTCTTGAGAGTGATATAAAAAATTTCCATTTCTTCTATCACTTGCATTGCTGGTTGGTGCGTAAACATTGTTATATACTAATGTTATGAGGTTTGCTTGTATTCTGACTTTTAAAAATGCGATATTTATTGCGGCTGTACCAAAAATTAAAGGGGGTGCATTTGCAGTGTTTTTGTGAGATCATAGCAACTCCGTGACAATTTCCTTCTCTTTTCAAGCAAAAAAGAACTGTCTTGTTTTCTTTTAGTTGAAATTTCATTACGTTCCAATTGGTCTCACTGCTTTTAGTAGTTTGAATGCTGGATCATCCATTCTTATTACAGACAGTATGTAATTTCTACCCATCTCTTTCACTTTCATTACATTACCCACGTTCCGATCTTTGATTGTTTCTAATTGGACAGGTTTCGTATCTTCTTTGGCGTCCAGATGCCATACCTTAACATGTCAGCCTGGTGCCCAACTGAACAACGCGCCCTGGATAACCCCGCGGACGGGCGATTGTTGAGTATGAATTATTTTCTGTATTTAATCATTGGTGTAGAGTTTTTCAGGAGAAAGAAAAGTTGGAGTGGAATCCCCAGGCATCCTCTAACTCGCAGTCTCCAACTACATAGGAGGAACATCTCTGCCGCTGTTTAAAACAGTCAGTACACTGTAATACACCAGACATATATTGGTTTTTTTTTTTTGTGAAACAAGAATCAGTAGAACCGAAAGTGTTTCACCAGATATCCACTCCCTTGTTTTAATAAAATATTATAATATATATATAAAATAAATATATATATTTATAGATATATATATACACATATAAAAACACCATACACAAAAAAGATTTATTTTTTTAGTTTGTGAGAGAGGGCTGAATTCTTTGGAATTTTTCGTGGATCATTTTTTTTTAGGACACGTGCGATTTTAAATTTCTTAGTAAAAAGATACACACAACACATAGACACACACCACACCCCAACACACACACAAAAACCCCAAACACCAACACACACACCCACACACACCACACTTTTTTTCCCAAAAAAAAAAAAAAAAATTAAAAAAAAAAAAAATTTGAAGAGAAAAAAAGATAAATAAAAAAAAAAAAATTAAAATAAAAAAAAAAAAAAAAAAAAAAATTTTAAAAAAATAGAACCACACACCAAAAGGGGGTGGGGCGGGGGGGGGGGGGAAGAAACACAAAGACAATGTGATAAAAGAGGAAGAAAATAGAACATAACTAAAAAAAAAAAAAAAAAAAAAAATTTAATATAAAATATATAATAAAAAAACTAACATCAAACATAAATAAAAAAAAACAAAACAAAAATATAAAAATATAATATATAAAATAAAAAATAAAAATTATATAATCCACAACAAACATATAAAAAAAAAACAAAACAATTTAAAATTAAATTTTTAATATAAAATAAAAATTTTAAAATTAAAATATAAAGATTTTAAATATAAAATTAAATTTTTTTAAATTAAATAAATTTAATAAAAAGGAAAGATATTTTTATAATTAATATAAAAATTATAATATATATTATATATATATAATATATATATTATATATATATATATTAATATAATTTAGTATATATACATATTATATAATATTATATAATATATATATTATATATATATATATATATATTGTGTTGTGTGTGTGTGGGGTTGGGTGGGGTGTGTGGTGTGTGGTGTGGTGTGTGTTTGTGTGTGTGTGTTGTGGTGTGTGTGTGTGGGGTGTGTTGTGTGTGGGTGTGGTGTGGGTGGTGTGTGTTGGTGCGGCGTGGTGGTGCGTGGTCTGGTGTGGTGTTTTATGTGTGTGGTGTTGCGTGCGTGCGTGCATGCGTGCGTGCGTGCGGTGTGTGTGTGGTGTTTTCATGTGTGTGTGGGTGTTTCTGTATGTATACAGTTATGTGTAAAAAAATCTCTTTTCCCAGAAATAAGGCAAGTGGGGTCCAAGGGCGGCGCCCCCGGGGAACTGGGTAGGGGGGGGGGGTTCCCCGCCCGTCTGCGTCCGGTGGTGGGATGCAGAGGGGGCCCCCTGGAGGCTGCCCGAGGCTGGCGGGGGAAGGGGGCTTGGAAGCCCGCTTTTACGACAGGACGTCGACTCCCACTACTGTCAAAGGGG
>NC_051421.1:18333331-18335831 GCF_015228065.2 Penaeus monodon | reverse complement strand
TATAAAAATTACACCAAAACACACACACACACCCCACACACACACACAAAACACACAACCCCACCCCAACACCACACACACACACACACCCCAACACACACACACACACACATTATATATGTATATATGTATGTAATAATATATATATATTATTATAAATTATATATATATATATATATTATATATATAATTTTAATTATATTTTTACATAATCTATAAAATTATTTTACAAATATTTTATAAAAAACATTATATAATAATCTTAAAATTAAAATTATATTATACAAAAATATAAATATATATATATATTTTTTTTTTAAAACGGTAGTTTCATGTTTGAGCCCACCGTGGTCACAGCAGGGAAAATTTTTAATTGCATTTTCATGTTGTGAGGGCCTTGGGGGGTACGGGGTTTTGGGTCCCCATTTCCCTTTTCCCACGGGAGTGCCGGTGTTCCCTTTTTTAAGTAACATTCTCTCTATTTTTACCCGGGGTTTTGGGGACCAGCAGGATTTGGGCTGGTTGGCCCCCCGGGGGGCTGGGTAGGAAATCGAGAAAAAGGGTTTCTTGCCCAAGGGAACATTGAAAAAAGGGGAAAACAACCCCCGGGGCCCCGGTAAATTTGGAAAACCCTCAAACTCAGATTCCCGTCTTTGCCAGTTTTTGAGTCTGATGCTCTAACCATTGGCCACCGCGGCCTGTACATAATATATATTACATATATAAATATTATAAAATATAAAAAATATATATGTTCCAAAAAAAAAATATATTAAATATATATTTTTACATTATAATAAATATATTAAATTTATTATAATTTATAAATCCTATTTTATATATTATATATAATATATTATATATATATAAAATATATATATATTTTTTTATATAAAATTAATATATATATATATTTTATTATATATTAAGATATATAAAATATAATAAAACATATATAAATTTCACAAATTAAAAATTATTTTATATTATAAATTAAAAAATGTATTATTATATATTTTATAGGGTATATAATATTTTCCACTGGGTGGGCAAGCCCCCCAAGTCAGTGACGGTCCCAAAAACTGGGTAAAAAAAGATGGGACTCGAAAAAAAACACCCCGGGGCGAAAGCAACGGCAAAACCCCCGCTCTAAATTTCCAAAAAAAATCATGGAAATCCAGGGTTGCCAAAAGTCCTTGTAGGAAGGGCACTTGAAAAAAAAAAAAAAAAAAAAAAAATAAAAAAAATAAAAAAAATAAATAAAAATAATAATAATAATATAAAAATAAAATTATATCTATAATTAATATAATATAATTTTATAAAATAAAATATTTAAATATTATAAAATAAATATAATAAAATATATATAATAAATATAATATTATATATAAAATAATATTATATATATATATATATATTTTATATATATATTAAAATGTTAACAATACATTTTAAATATACCTTTTTTTACCTGTTATGTATATGGGTATAACCTAAAGTATTTATATAAATAAAATATCCCGTATAAATACAGATAAATATAAATTTTCCTATAAATATAATACATATATATATTTTATATATAATCTATATATATAATAATATATATAAAATAATTTTATATACCTAAAATTTCATACAAATTTTACATAATAAAATATACATATATTAATTTTCATTATTATTTATACCCTTATTATATAAACATTTTAAAATATAATATAAACATAATTATATTATAATATATATATTAAAAATATATATATAATTTATTACATATATATATATAAATATTTTATAAATTAAACCCTTATATATATATTCAATATTATATAATATTATTATATAAAATATATATATTTTATAAAATATATAAAATAAAAATATATCATATATAAAAAAAAAATATAAAACATATATATATATATTATTTTCCCATATATAAATATAATAAATATATTAATCTATATATAAAATTTTTTAATTTTTTATTTAAAATATATAAATATATATATATAGTATAAGTTATATTAAAACGGGGATATTAACGTATATATATAAAATTTATAAGGTAATTATATATAAAAGTTTTTATATATATACCCTTTTAAAAATATTTTCTATATATAATATATTATATATAAATATTATATATATATTTATAAATATATATATATATTTAAAATAATATATATATAATTATATATTTATTTTTAAAATATATAAAATATCTATATAAAATTTAATATATATTATTATACTACTAAAATATATATTCCTATATATATACTTTTAAAATTATCTCTATAATTGTATACTATATATTTATTTTATTTTTTCAATTTAAACTTTATTTTTTTATTATGTAATATAATTATAGATATATTATATTATATTATAATTTTATAAAATTTATTATTAATATATATTATTATTATATATTTATAATCTGTATATATATATTTTAAATATATATGGGTTTAAAAAAGTATAGGTT
>NC_051421.1:18318331-18328331 GCF_015228065.2 Penaeus monodon | reverse complement strand
TTGTGCATTTTTTATTATTTTTTATGTCTATTTATATTTTAACCTGAAACTCTTTAATTTTTTTTATATTTTAATAGGAATTTGTGGACTATTTCCTTACAAAATACAGGGTGCATAACATTAAAATGTGCAGCCCAAGATTTAAGGAAAAAGTGGATGCATGGGTTAGATGTATCCAGTTGACAGTTTTTTTTTGGCAAAGAAACATGTATAGTTTTGCAATTATTCCCGCATTCACACAGGTTTGATCTGTTTAATAACCTATAATTGCAATATATGATAAATGCTATGAAGTGAAATGGTCCGAATAAAATTTTTAAACTTGTATTGTCAACAATACGTAGCAAGAAAGGATGTACACTTCACACCTCTGTCCAAGTAGTTGCCCTTCTCCTTGGGCAGGACGCAGATGTCGCCCGGCTTTCTCTTTTCGCACAGGGATAAAATTGCCCTCGAAGGGAACCGCTGCATAAAAGAAACACGGTCCGTAAGGAAAGAAAGAGAGACAGGGCAGACAGGCCAAGCAAACACGGTCAGCTCCACCACCTCGTCCTCCACCCGGGGACAAGGGGGCCTCTTGGGGCGGTCTCATATCTGTCTTCAAGAATAAACCAGCAAATTAAGACCCCTTTTATTGAACCGCCCAAGTCCATCTCTCGTCTCGCTCACTTCTGGTGACACGGTGCTCCCAATCTCTCGTGCAATTATTCTGGTGGCTTGCGGGGCACTCGCTTACATCTGGTGGCTTGCGGTGGTCTCTCGCTTACAGTATAAGCTGTTATAATGATTGAGTATTTGTAATGAGAGAGAGTGAAAGCAAGTGTGTATGCATGTGAAAGAAGAAAAAACATTTATTGTCATTCATATAATGTATGATTGTAGTGTTGGTGCTTGAAATGTAACAAGAATTAAATCAGAGTAATGGAATATGAAATATTTGAAATAATTTTTTTTCCTTTTCTTTATTTTTCTATCAGCATGAAATCTTGGTTTAGTCTTTACTGGCCCTCTTGATACATTCTAAAAGTTAGTTCATTTATTGGCATTTCTGTTATTTACTCATACAATTCTGTTATTTGATCACTGTTTCATCTTGTATTACATTACATTAGCTGAAAATGAAAAAGTTTCTAGTAACTTCCCTGTTTGTTGATAAAGATCATGTAGCCAGAAATATCTTAAAAAAAAAAAAAAAAATGTGTGCACATGTACATGCACACTCACACCCACACCCACATCCACATCCACACCCACACCCACACCCACATCCACATCCACATCCACATCCACATCCACATCCACATCTACACCCAGACCCACACCCACATTCACACACACACCCATATCTACACCCACACTCACACTCACACTCCCTCTCATGCTAACACTCACACCCGTGTGTGTGTAAGGGTAAAGAATGCAACATTGCAGTAAGGTGCCATTTAGAAAGGAGAAATCATCATTCACCTTTGGATAAAAGACATAACAATTGTTCATATGATTTGTCGTCATGAATGTGTCTGTTGTAAACTTGCATTTCTGGTTCTTATTGGTCGTACTTTTCTGATTCTACTGATAATATTTTATATTTTAACGTCACATGTTTTACAGCCTGCAAGAGAGTTGTGTTGCTGAATTGTTGGCTTGTTTTTACTTCTTTCATTATGGGGGTGACAAAAGGAGATCCTGGTTGTAGGTGTTGCATCCGAGACATAACCAAAAGTTTCTCTCTGATTAGGACCCAACATCTAAAGTTGTGATCATTTGAGAAGAAACATGGTTGAATACATTATATACCATGGATTATATTCCACAGATTAGCATTAGAGCATTGCTTCTAGTGACTACATAGTGAGAAGCAAAACTTGGTGGATAGGTTGTTGACCTGGCAAAGACAAGACTAAAAAAGATTACTGAAATTTTTTGCATTATCCCCACTTGCATTATTGATATATTCTTCTCTAAAGTATATTCTCTAATGACCTCCAAATTATGATAGTAAAGATGTATTCATACAAATGTTAGCATTCAACTTCTGTCAAATTTATGGGTTTTAAAGCATACATTGTTTTAGATGGTATATCAGTGACATTTAGAAATTCTTTGGTATTATATAAGAAAGGCACTTAAAATGCTACACATATGTGTTTTTTGTAAATGCCACACAGGTTAACCCTTTGCCGACGGGTGGCATGTACGTACATGCCATGGTGTATGTATGGACATGCCATGAATTTTTTTTTTTTTTTTTTTTGTTACAATCATGGCAAAATATTATTTTTCTACCACTGAAAATGTGATTAAGTTGTTTTTAACACTCATTTTTACTATACCAAAAAAAAGAAAAAAAAAAATTCAACTCCATGCTGCCACACACTGCTTATTTTTTTTTTTATTCAGACCTGCAGACGAATAATGCATCAAACTATGGAGCTATATAACAACCAAAAATATCCTTCAGTCTTGATTTATCAGGAAATATGGCAAATAGAGACTTTAGAAATAATGATAACTGAAAATAAACAATGCTCGTAGTATTACGAAGAAACGGCAAGGGATGTGGTATTTCGCGATGATTGCGATCGCGCATGACTAGGGTGACGATATAAGTCCCCGGCAGCTCCAGGCGGCGCCCAGGCCACATGCATACTAACCGTCGGGAAGGGTTAATTCATAATGTAGAATGTATCATGGAATGGCTGATTTTCACATGTCTCGAGGATATGTGTTTTCAGCATGGAAAATAATTGCTGTTTTTGTAATGTAGTTACAATTTTTTTTTTTCATCTGAGAGATATGTTAGCATCTGTTGTTTCTGCACTTTTTGTGATCCATGTAATTTGAATTTGTGCTCTTTCTATAATGTTGTAATTTGAATATGAGTTACATATTTAAAGATATCCCCCTATTATGTGAACCTTATTCAAAATGCATGTTGAGTTTTTTTCTGGACTTGTCCAAGAATGGCAGTGACTATCCCCGTAATGTAGTAATTTATATTATTATTCTCCTTTTTCTTCTTTTAAGTTTGCATTTGCTTTTGGAGTGTTTTCTTTTCTTTTTTTCTTTTTTAATCTCTGGTTTGGGATTCATATTTTTGGAATGTTTTCTGTGAAGTATCCCATATGCAGGACAAGTATTGGACTTCAGCTCAGGAAGGTAAATAATTTGTTTGCACTTTCATTAAAAGCTATTAATAAGTTTCTGTATTTTTAGTCTTTCCATTCACTCGCTAGGTTGGTTTGTATTGGTCCTGTTTTCATGTCCTTTCAGGCACTAAGGATATTGCTTCCATGATGTTAAAAAGTAAATAAGTGGATAGAATGCACAATGTCTTTAAGAAGATGTCAAAGGCAGACACTGACGTGTTCGCCTTCTCACAGGCTCAGATTCTGCTTGCCACTAACCAACAATGCGAAGCAACAGCCCCAGCCACAGAGAACAGAATGCCTCTGCCAACCTCCCAACTCCCACTTCCTCTCCTGTGCCTTCTAACACAGCCAGTGCCAACACCAGCACTGGTAGTCTAGAGAACAGCAATGACACAGACACTGCCACTGGAGGCAAACACCACAAAAACTCAAACACAGCTGATAAGGGGAACAAAAACTCCACAAACTCCTCTTCCTATAATCCTCTGGTGCCCAAATCTCCCTCAGACACCATCAACACCTCCTACTCCCGCAATGCCTTCCCGGGGTATCCTTCTAATACCCTATCCAGGCTCCCATTCTGCCCTGGATGCCTCGGACAGCAGCAAAGGGATAGTAACGGACGGAGAGCCTGATACATTAGCTCACACATCTGGGAGAGGTAGAGTTGGTATGCATGGAGGTTTAGTGAAAATGCCATACCTGTGTTGCACTTGCACTGTGGCACTGTGTTGCACGAGTCCTTGTTTCAACAAGGCCATTCAGGCACTTCATAAGTTACTGTTGATATCTTCGTATAATTTATAACTGCATTCTGGCTTTGTTGTATTTATCCTTTTTTCTGATCTTGGAATGTTGTGTGTGACCATGTTGATAGATAGTCCAGCTAAAAAATAAACATATGGTGTAAGTTGTCTTTTAAATGTCAGTGCATGTAAATGACATTTTGAAATGATATGATTTGCTTCTCTTCTGGCCAAATGGTGTCAATACATACATACTACATACATACATACATACATACATACATACATACATACATACCTTACATACATACATACATACCCAATACAAACATACACACAAACATTACACACAAATACACAACACACACACACCACACACACACACACACACATACGTACGTACACATGCACATACGTACACGCACACATACGTGCATACACACTCGGACATACACATACGGACGTACACACACACACACACACACGGACGTACACATACACATGGACGTACACACACACGGATGTACACACAGACACGTACACACACAGGTACACACCACACACAGGTACACACCACACACAGGTACACACCACACACAGGTACACACCACACACAGGTACACACCACACACAGGTACACACACACACGTACACACACACACGTACCCACACACACACACGTACCCACACACAACCACGTACCCAACACACACACGTACACACCCACACACACACGTACACACCACACACACACACACACACACACACACACACACACACACAAACACAAACACAAACACAAACACAAACACAAACACATACACATACATATATACACATACACACATACACATACACACACACTTACACACATACACACACACACACACACACACACACACACACACACACACACACACACACACACACACACACACCACATACACATACACACACACACACACACAACACACACACACACACACCACACATACACAACACATACACATACACACATATATGCGTATGTACTATATATATAGATATATATTATATGTATACTTTATATATATATATTATATATTATATAGATGATATAGATATATATATAGATATATATATATACTTTTGATACATATATACATAAGTACATATATACATTACCCCCCCCCCTACACATATCTACATAATACATATATACATCTTACATATATAATATATATATATATATATATATATATATTAATAATATATATATAATAAAAAAAATAAAAAATACCCCATATATAATATATATATATATAAGTATATACTACTATATATTATATATATATATATATATACATTATATACATATACATATACATATACAATCTACAAACATTACATATACAGATACATATACCATATACAATATACATTACCTATACATATATATACATATAAATATGCAGATTGCATATCAAATACATATAGATGTATATATAATATATCTATCTATATGTATCTATATGTAGTAATATATGTATTGTAATTGTATATATATTATTATAATTATATATTATATATATATATATACATATACATATATACATATATACATACATATATATATAAATATATATATATATATATATATATATTATATATATATATATGTTTATATATATATATTATATATATATATATATTATATGTTTATATAATAATATATTTATAATATATAAATGTATATATATATATAATAGATATATATCTATATTATATATATATATATATATATATATACATAATATATATATATACTATATATATAATATTATGTTTAGAATATATATATATATATATAATATATAGTATCTATATATATATATATATATATATAGATTACTATATATATATATATAGATATATATACCCTAGAATATATATATAATAAATATAATATAATATAATATATAGTATATATATATGTATGTTATATGTATAAATGGAATACTATATATATATATATATAATATATATATATATAAATATATCATATTATTATGGATATATAATATATATACATATATAATATGTATATAGAGGATATATATATAAATAAACCACACATATAATATATAAGAATATATATATTATATATATATATATATATATATATATATAATATAAAGATATAAATATATGAATATATATATATATATATATATATATATATATATGTGTATGATATAGATTGTATACAGAGATATATATAATATTATATATATATATATCTATATGATATATAGATTATATATAGATGTGCATGTATATATATATGTATATAATAGTATATATATCAAAGTATATGATATATATGTATATATAGATATAGTAATTATAGGATATATATCTATACACACATAGAATATATATTATATCGATATTATATATAATATATAGATATATAGATATAGTATATATATTATATTTGTATATAAATATAGATATAGTATACATTATATATATATACATATTAGTATAGTATATATATATTAGATAGTATATTAGATGTATATATATTACATATATGTATACACATATTATATAATATTGTATTTAATATATATATATATATATATATATATATATTATATAGGATATATATAGATATTAATATATACTAGATATATATATATATATATAAATATAATATAATATATAATATATATATATAATTATATACATAATATATATATATATAAAATATGTATATATAATATTATATATATTATATATATATATATATATATATTATATATATATTATATATATATATTATATATTATAGTATATATAATAGATATATAATATATATATATCATAATATAATATAAATATATATTATATAATATATATATAATATATATCTAATATATCTATATTATATATAGATATAATCCTATAATATTATAATAAGTATATTATGTTATATATATATAATACTATATATATATATATATATATATATATATATACTATATATATTATATAATATATATATATATTATATATAATAATATATAATTACACACACACACACACAACACACACACACACACACAAACCACACACCACACCAATATATTTATATATATATATATATATATATATATATATATAATATATATATATACACACACATATTATGTGTGTTGTGTGTTGTATGTTATGTTATGTGGTTATTCTGTCAGGAATAATGTGACTACAAGGAGCTAGACTTTCTTATGAGAGCAATTCAGTTCGTATGGTGGACTTGTCTCGTAAAGCTTAAGAGGCACAAGGCTCTGTAAGATGCCTGTGTGTTTGTAGTGATGTTTGTTCATCAGTATTATAATTGTTGTAAAATCACTTCCAAATCATCTATACTGATTTTTTTTTTTTTTTTTTTTTAATGTTTATTTTAACCCACTCATGACGGGTGCTTCATAGTGCCATATTTGCCGGGTGACAAATTTAGTGGCGATTGCCCATGGCCAGGACCCCCCTGCGTGCCACTCACCAAATCAGAGTGTAAGCTCCACTTTTACAAGCTTGAGATTATATGAAGTTTATGCTTTTTGAGAACCAAACACAAGTTTTGCTGTGTTTGTAAACCTAAAATGCAGTCTCATCACTTGTTGTAATGGATGGAAGTTTTAGTATAGAGTCCAAACTCTCTTATAATGCCATGTGCATTACTCTCAGTAACATATTTGATCACATATTGTGAGGAAATCAGAGATTTTATTTTTTCTATTTTTTAAATTTTTTTTACAAGCTACTCCTCCTAAAGTGAGTGCAACTCTTGAAAACACCCGTAGGTGCATAAACTGATGTTGCACTTGGTGCAATAGCTTCTGCCCCATTTTATAGCCTTGGGGTTATATTGAAGTTTATGCTTTTGAGAACTGAACACAATGTTTTTGGTGCTCGTAAAGCATGACGTCACTTCATCTTCATGACATCACTTCCTCTGCATGACGTCACTTCCTCTTATCTTCATGATATCACTTCCTCTTCATGACGTCACTTCCTCTTCATGACTTCACTTCCTCTTCATAACATCACGTCCTCTTCACACACACACACACACACACACACACACACACACACACACACACACACACAACACACACACACACACACACACACACACACACACACACATGCATACATGCACATGCACACTCAGTGAAATCCACACACACACACATACATACACACACCTTTGTCTCTCTAACTACCTCTGTCTACCTGGCTGGCTATCTGTCTGTCTGTCTACCTATCTATCTCTGTTTCCCTTCTCCAAGGTCCGACCAACTTTATTTTCATATCTCTCTTTCCTTGCAGATAACCCCACTCCCTCATACTTTTATTCCGACTTCAAACTCAGATGTAAATTGAAGTAGTAATTGATATTGTCAGCCAGCCACGGACCCGCAAACTGAAGTCAGCTTGATTTCCCAGGTTGGGTCACGCCAAGTCCACCGCTTTGTCCACGCTCATTGGACAGCCGCCTCCCCTCATTCCCCAATCCTCCAGCAGAACAAGACAACTCATCCTTATACTATAACATCTTTACATAACCTGATGATGTAACTAGTGGTTATGTGTAAAACAATATAGTAGCGAAATCATTGGAAAACGATCCGATGTCCTCATAACTAGATGTCCCCGAGGTCCATACATACGTGTACGGGCCTGAAGAACAGCGTTCACACATAGAGACCCCGGAAATGAGGCTGCATTTTGGGTGACACCCGTCGTTAGTGGGTTAAATTTCCTTCTCAATCTGTCGAGTAAAAACAAAAACAAGGAAAATTGTTTATCAAATTAACATAGTCTGACATTGTCATTTTTGTCTGAGAACTAATAATTTCTTATTTAGATTATTAACCTTGCAAAGAGTCCAGAAGTCTATATGGAGGTGGCCTGTTGGTATATGTAATAATGATATACAAATTGATATGTTAATACTGTAAATACTGGTATATCTCTTTTTTGTATTACTATTTTATTGTATATATCACCTATAGATGTGCTTTTTGTGCAAGTTTTACTATTTCCAGCACCAATAGTGATACTACAAAAATATGATTCTAAACAGAAAATTTGGCAGGAATGATCTGTCAATATCTCTCTCCTTTTCTAACAATATGTGTAAAGTGTATATAAATTAGAGTTTGAAAGTGCTAGGTTTATACTGATAAATATATCCTGTAATTACTTTTAATGAAATTTTTTTTAGCAGTGCATGTATACCCCTATGCACACAAATGCATTAATTTAGTTTTCCTTTATTATTGTCATTATTTAGTTACAATATATATTTTATTATTATCCTATTAATTGCCCCCCGCCCACCCTCTCCTCTCTCTGACTGTCTCTCTCCTCTCCTCTCCTCTCCTCTCTCTCCCTCCCTCTCTCTGTCTCTCTTGTCTGTCTCTTCTCTCTTCTCTGTCTCTTCTCTTTCTCTGTCTCTTCTCTCTTTTCTGTCTCTTCTCTCTTCTCTGTCTCTTCTCTCTTCCCTGTCTCTTCTCTCTTCTCTGTCTCTTCTCTCTTCTCTGTCTCTTCTCTCTTCTCTGTCTCTTCTCTCTTGTCTGTCTCTTCTCTCTTGTCTGTCTCTTCTCTCTTGTCTGTCTCTTCTCTCTTGTCTGTCTCTTCTCTCTTTTCTGTCTCTTCTCTCTTTTCTGTCTCTTCTCTCTTGTCTGTCTCTTCTCTCTTCTCAGTCTCTTCTCACTTCTCTGTATCTTCTCTCTTGTCTGTCTCTTCTCTCTTGTTTGTCTCTTCTCTCTTTTCTGTCTCTTCTCTCTTGTCTGTCTTTCTCTCTTCTACTGTTTATTCTCTTTTCTGTCTCTTCTCTCTTCTCTGTCTCTTCTCTCTTCTCTCTTCTCCTCTCTCTCTCTCTCTCTTCTCTCTTTTCCTTCTCTCTTTTCCTCCTCTCTCTCTCTCTCTCCTCTCTCCTCTCTTTCTCTCCTCTCTTTCTCCCCCCCTCCCCTCTCTCTATCTATCTATTTATCTATCTATCTGTCTAACTATCTCTTTCTATCTGTCTTTCTTTCTTTCTTCATGATC
>NC_051421.1:18298015-18318231 GCF_015228065.2 Penaeus monodon | reverse complement strand
AAAAAAAAAAAAAAAACACAAACACACACCACAACCCACACACAACAACACACACACACACCACACCACACACACACCAATATATATATATATAATATATCTATATATATATATATATATATATATATTTTGTGTTGTGTGTGTGTGTGGGTTGGGGGTGTGTGTGTGGTTTTTGATATATATATATATATACATACATACATTATATTCATATTTAATATTTACTAAAAAAAAATTATATAATATATATTATATAACATATATATATATATAAATATATATATATATATATTATATATATATTATTATATATATTATATATATATGTTTATATATATATATATATAAATTCACACATGCATGTATATGTATAGATAGATAGATAGATAGATAGATAGACAGATAGATAGATATAGATATATATGTATATATATATACATATATATATATATATATATATATATATATATATATATATATACATAATTGTGTGTGTGTGTGTGTGTGTGAATGTGTGTGTGTGCACATGTATTTTTTATATGTATTTTTTATACATAGTCGTAAAATAACTCGCACGGAAAACATAATCTTTTATTTGAATAATCTTTTATTTAAAATGTTACTTAGTTACTTAAAGAGCACACAGACTGCTTTCATTATAATTTCATAAATATTTCGAGCGAGAGTAAACAGATTTGATACAAGAAACCTGCAAAATATATTTTTTTACTAATTCATAAAAAAATCTTCCCTAACTCCTATAAAATATTTTGTCAGTTTTTGTTAAAGAGAAACATGCTATTATATTGGTCACAAAGCCTTTAATTACTCAAGGTTTAAACTTTATGATTTGCTTCCTTTGATTTATGACTACCTAGGCTAGTGAAAACTTAAGAAACCGTTACAAGCGACCGCCCCACGAGCACTGCCTTTTTATTATTGATTTTAATTTTTATGTACCTAGGACTTTTTGCATAGGTTACTCATGTACAATATATTTAATGTAAGGAAAACACACACACACACACACACACACACACACACACACACGCACACACACACACACACACACACATACATTTCCTACCGCTCCCTTTCCCTCCACAAACGTACACACAGACACACACAAATAATGGTGGGAACAAACTATAGATAAATTTAGGTCAACTTTAAGAATAATTTTCTTTTCATTTTAGAGGTATAGAATTCTTTAAGAAACTTCCTATTTCCCTTAAGATACTCACTGAACTCTACTGTGCATTTTTTTTTTAAGTAAGATTTTTTCCTCTGTATGTGAATATATTTATAACTGTACATAGCTTATCAATTTTTGGCTATTTTTAATTAGTGCAAATGTGTTTTTCTCTTCTATTTACTTGCAAATACATCAGTGTAGAATCTTTGTTGTTATCTGTCTCTGACTCTGATGAAATATATATATATTTTTTACTAATAAATCAATGTGAAATTAAAACTTGACTACTTTCCATCTTACCAGCAAAACGCCGTTGATACCGTATGTTTTCCTTGATTCGTGATAGAGTCGGTTGCCATGTCTAACCTGTAAAGACACCATATGTAAAGAATTTGAATGCATATTTTTTTTTGCCATTTTTATTGCAGATAGTTCATGAATAAGGGTGGATGATATTGGAAGATACTGAAGACAGTGGAATAATACGCAGAACAATGGGATTAGTGATGAGGATTTTCGTATTATATTTATTTTAGTCCGCATCATGATTTATCTGATAAGCTTTTATCTACTTATCCATTTATCTATTTATGTTCTTCTCAGCGGTCTACCAAAGTTACATATAGACAGCGGATATACAAATAACCCCTTTTCAAAAAAAAAAAAAAAAAAAAAAAAAAAAAAAAAAAAAAAAAAAAAAAAAAAAAAAAAGAAAAAAAAAGAACACAAAAAAAAAAAAAACAAAAAAACCCTTTTTTTTAAAAAAAAAAATTTTTCCAAAAACCCGCTCCCTTTTTTTTTTTTTTTCCCTTTTTTTTTTCCCAAAACAAACGTAAACCCCCAAAAAACACAAAAAACCCCAAAAAAAAACCAAAACAAAAAAAAATTGGGGGTGGGGAACAAAAAAAAAAAAAAAAAAAAAAAAAAAAAAAAAAAAAAAAAAAAAAAAAAAAAAAAAAAAAAAAAAAAAAAAAAAAAAAAAAAAAAAAAAAAAAAAAAAAAAAAAAAAAAAAAAAAAAAAAAAAAAAAAAAAAAAAAAAAAAAAAAAAAAAAAAAAAAAAAAAAAAAAAAAAAAAAACTAAGGTTTTTAAAAATTTTCCATTTATATTTTCCTTTTGAGTATAAGAACAAGAAACCCCGGGGGCCATTCCTAGTATCACAAAAATCACTGTATTTTTTAATAAAAACCCAAATTAAAATTGAAATTAATTGGAAAAGTAAAGAATTAAATAAAAAGTTTTGTGTAATTTTTAAAGAAAAAAATAATTTTTTTAAAAAAAAAAAGGGGGGAAAAAAAACTTAAAACCATTTACCAAACCAAAAAAAGGGAAATAAACCTTTTGGAAACCCTTTTAAAGAAAAAAAAAGAAAAAAGGAAAAAGAAAAAACCCTTATAAATTTTTTTATTTTTTTACAAATTTTATTAAAGGGGAAAAGTTTTGGGTTTTTAAAAAACCCAGGGGAAGAAATTTTGGCCCTTTTTGGTAATTTTTTTTTTAATCCCAGAAGAAACTTTTCAAAAAAAGGCCCGAAAAAAAATTTTTTAAACATATTTAAAAAAAAAATTTCCAATTTTTTTAAAAATATATAAAAAAATTTTTAAGTTTTTTAAAATTTAAAAGATTTGTGCTAATTTAAAAATTTTTTTTTGGGTTTTTTTTGTTTCAAGGATTTTTTGGAAATGAATTTTTTTTTTAATAAAAAGTTTTTCTTTTTCCCTTTTAAAAAATTTTCAACCCCCCCCCTTTTTATGATGGCTTTAAAAACAAATTTACAATAAATGAAACCCAAAATTAATAAGAAAAGGGTTTATAAATTTAAAAAAGTGTTTTTTTAAAATTTTTTTTGGGAAGCATTTTCCAAAAATTTTGTAAAATGAACTTATCTAATTTTGTAATTTCCTATTAACCAACACCAAAGGGGGGATCCCAAAAATTTAATTTGCCTCCTTGGTAACTAAAATTGTACTCCTTTCTTCCATAAAAGGGTTATAAAATTTTCAAAGCAAAAACGATAAAATTAACCTTTATTTATTTTAAATTGGTTTGCTTTATTTTAATTTTAAACACCCTTATCCCGTATTTTTAAAAGGAAAAAGGAAAACGGGGCAGTTATTGGAAAAAAACAAATCAAATGGAGGAGAATTAAAGCGTCTAAGTTTTTTTGGTTTTTTGTTTTTTTTTTTGTTTTTTATTTTTTTCCAATCCCCTTTCCCCCTATTATTTATTAGAAAAACGATACAGTTTTTTGCACCCTTGGGGAAAAACAGAAGGGGAGGGGTTTTTCCCCTTCCAAAAATTTTTTTTAAATTGCTGAAAAAGTTTTTGACGGGGAAACTGAAACCCATGTAGCAAATTGTTTTTGCTTTTTTGATAAAAATTTTCTTTTCAGAAAAAATTTTTAAAAAATTTATTTTCTTTTTTATTAAAATTTTAAAGTTTGTCTTTTTTAAATTACAAAGGTTTGGGGTTTTGGGTTTTTTTTTTGGGGGGTTTTTTTTGGGGTTTTTCATATGAGAAAAAAAATTTTAAATATTGAAAAATTTAAATTTTTAAAATAAATTAAATCTTAAAATTTTTTAAAATTTTTTGGGTTTTTTGTTTTCAATTTTAAAATTATTTAAATTTTAAATTTTTTTTAAGAAAATTTTTTATTATAATTTAGACTTTTAGGATACCCCAAATAAAAAACCCCCCCAACCAACCCCACCAAAAATAAATTTAATTTTTTTTTAAATATTTATTTAGTGTTACTTTTTTAAATTTTTTAAAAAATTAAATAAAAATTTTTAAAAATTTAAATTAAATTTTTTTTTTAAAAATTAAATAGAAAAGGAAAAACCCAAAATTTTTTTAAATTAAAATAAAAAAAATTTTTTAATTTATATTTGTTGTGTGTTGTGGTTTTTGTTTTGTGTTTTTGTTGTTTGTTTTTTTTGTTTTTGTGGGGTGTTTGTGTTGGGTTTTTTGTGTTGTTTTTTGGTTGTGTGTTTATAATAAATTTAATAATTTTCTAATTAATTTTTAATAAATATATATTTTTTTTTTAAAATATTAAATATTTATATTAATTATATTTTTTTTTTTTTGGTTTGGGGGTTTTTTTTTTTTTTTAAAAAAAAAAAAACCCCACACAAAAACCCATTATTATAATTTAATTTAATAATTTTTTAATTTTTTATATTTTTATTTTTTAAATTTATTTTTAATTTTTTTTTTAAATTTATTATAATATTATATATTACTTTTTTTTTTGGTTATTTTGGGATAAGATTTTAATATTTGTTTTTAACCCCCCCCAACCCCCCCCACCCATCTTTAATTTAGTTAAAAATTTATAATTATTAAAAAAAAAGGGGTTTTTTCGTTTTTGTGGTTTGGTTTTGTTTTGGGGGGTTATTTTTATTTTTGGGGTTTTTTGTTTGTGTTTGTTTGTGGTGTGTGTGTGTGTGGTGTTGAAATTTAAATAATTATAATAATATAATTTAATTATATAATTAATATATATATATATAAATATTTTTTTTTATTTTTTTTTTTTTTTTTTTTTTTTTTAAAAACAACCCCAACCCCCCCGCAATATAAAAAAAAAAAAAAAAATATATATATATTTATATATATATAAATATTAAATAATATTATTATTTTTCAAATTAAATAAAAAAATTTTTTAAAATAAATTTTATTATTTTTTAATATTTATGTTTTTTTTAAAAAATTTTTTAATATAATTTATTATATTTTAAAAAGCAATATTAATTTCCCAAAACAACCCCCCAACCACCACCAAATTTTTTTTAATTTTTATTTATTTTAAAAAATTTTTTAAATAAATTAATAAAATATTTTTTTTTTTTTTTTTTTTTTTTTTATATGTTTTGTTTGTTGTGTGTGTGGGGTGTGTGTGTGGTGGGGTTTTTTTTTTGGGGGTTTATTTATTTATTTAATTTTATTATTTTTTTTTTAAAATTTTTTTTTTTTTTTTTTTTTTTTTTTTTTTTTAAAAAAAATATATATATATATATATATATATTATATATATATATTATAAATTCTTAATAAAATTTAATATATTATTAATATTTTTTTTTTAATATATTAAAATTTATAATTTTATTTTTTCCAAATAAAACTTTTTTTTTTTTTAAAAATTTTTTATTTATAATTTACATAAAATAATATAATTTTAAAAATTTTTATAATTATATTTAATTTATATCTTCAGCCACCCCCACCCCAACAACAAAAAAAAAAAAAAAAAAACCAATTTTTTTTGTTTATTAAAATATATATTTTTATATATATATTAAAATTTTATATATATATATATATATAGAAAATAATATATATATTATATTTTTTTTTTTTTTTTTTTTTTTTTTTTTTTTTAAAAATTAAAATTTATATTTTTTATGTTTTTTTTAAAATTTTTTTTTTATTCTCTTATTAAATTTATATATATATTATTATATAAATATATTATAATTTAATATATTATATTTTATATATATATATATACAAATAAATAAAAAAAAATATTTTTTACTATTTTTTAAAATATATTTTATTAAATTTAATATAATTAATTATTTAAAAACCAAAAAAAAACCCCAAACCCCCAAAGGGTTTGGGGGGTTTTTGGTTGGTTGTGTATAATATATTATATTAATTAAATTTATATTTAAAAATTATATTATAATATTGCTTTTTTGGGTTTTTTTTTTTTTTATTTTTGTTTTTTTTTAAAAATTTGAAAAAAACCAAAAAAAAAAAAAATATATAATATATATATATATATTATATATATTAATATAATTTAATATATATTTTATTATTAATTTATTATTATAAATTATTTTTATATATATATAATATTTATATAAATAATAATATTTATATATTATATATATATATTATATACAAAATACACCATATTTTTTGGGGTTTTTTTTAATATATAATTAAAATAAAATATATATATATATATATATATATATAATATTTTATATAATATTAATAAAAAAATTATAAAATAATTATTAATATAATATAAAAAAAATTTTTAAAAAAAAAAACCCCCCTATATATATATATATATTTATTTTAATTTTTATTAATTATATATATATTTATATATATATTTTTTTTTTATAAATATATATAATATATTTTAATTTTAAATATATATATTTTATATATATATATTTTTTTATATAACAAAAACAAAAAAAAAAAAAAAAAAATATTATTCTATAATATAATATTATAAATATATATATATATTTATAATATATATATAATAATATATATATTAATATTTATTTATATATATATAATTAAATTATATATATATATATAATATATAAAATATAATATATATTATTATATATAATAATAAAATTGTTTTAAATATTTTTATATATATAATATATTTATATTTTTGTATATATATAAAATATATATATATATATATATATTTTATATATATATATTATATTATTTTATATATAATAAATACATATATAATACATATTATTTTTTAAAATTTTTAAAAATTTAATATATTAAAATAATATATAAAATATTATTTTTTAATATATATATATATTTTAAAAAATTTTTTATAATTATATATTTTATATTTTTTTATATTAAATATATATATATATAAATTAATATATATTATAATATATTTAAAAATATATATATATCTATATTATAATATGTGTGTGTGTGTGTTTTGTGTTTTGTTTTTTGGGTGTGTGTTGTTGGTGTGTGTGTTGTGTACAAAACACACCCCCACACACCAAAACACCCCACACAAACACACTACACACACCACAACAAAACACACACACACACAACAACACACACACCCCACACCCCACACACACAACACACAACACACACACACCCACACACACCTAACTTTACTAAACTAAAAGCATGGGGAAATTTTTTTGGGGGGGGGTCTTTTGTGTGTGTGTTTTTGGGGTTTTTTGGGGGGGTGTGTGTGTGTGTGTGGGGGGGGGGGGGGGGGAAAATACTCACCCAACACACACACCCCCAAAACCCCCAACATCACAAAACACCACAACACACACACACACCACCCCACACCACACACACCAACACACAACACACACCACCAAAACACACACACACAAAAATTTTACATATATGTGATGCATACATTATAAAAATATATATGTTTTTAATATATAAATATATAATATATATATAATTATATATGAAATATAATAAATAAAAAATTTTAAAAAAAAAAAAAAAAAAAAAACCCAAAACCCCATAGCACGACGCCCACCACCACACACACACACACACACAACACACAACAAAAAAACCACCACACACACCACACCACACACACACACACACACCAATCACCACACAACACACACCACACAAACACAAACTCACAACACAACAATATATACACGCAGCCCAACGCACCACACATCCCACACACACACACACATACCCCAAAATACACAATACACTCATACACACACACAAAAACACACACACAACCACACACACCCCCACACACACACACACAACACAAAAAAAAAAACAATATATAATATATATACATATATATATAAATATATATAATATATATTTTTGTGTGTGTGGGGTGTGTGTGTGTGTGTGTGTGGTGTGGGTGTGTGGTTTTGGTGTGTGTGTGTGTGTGTGTTTTGTTTGTTGTGTGTTTTTTTTTTTATATAGTAGATAGTTTAGAAGATTGTTTAATAGATATATATAATATAGATAAAATTAGATATAATAAAAGATATTTGTATTATATTATAAAATTTAATTTATTTATATTAATTATATATGTGGTGTGTGTGGTGTGTGTGTGTGTGTGTGTGGTGGGTGTTTGTGTGTGTGTGTTTGTGGGGGTTTTTTGTTTTTTTAGAGTGTGTGTGTGTGTGTGTTAATGAATGTTATATCTATTATATCTATATTTTTAAATATATAATAATTAATTTTATATAATATATATAATATATATAATATTTTATATATATATATATATAAATCTCTCATCTCTCTCTCTTCTTCTCCTCTTTTTTTTTTATATATATATTATATAATATATATATTTTATATATATATTTTTAAATTATATATAAAATATATTATATATATATATATTAATATATATATTATGAATCTCTCAATTCTCTCTCTCTCTCCTTTTTCTCTCTCCCTCTCTTTTTCTCTCTCTCTTTTTCTATTTTTAAAATATATATATATTATAATATATATTAAATTTTAAAATTTAATAATATATAAAATATTTTTTATTTATTTTTTTTTTTATTTATGGTATTGCAACCCACACCAAAAACAACACAACACACACACACCAACCCACACACACACACATATATTATAATATATATAATATTATAAAATTTTATATATATATATATATAATATATATATAATTATTATTATTTAAATATACAAAAAACCAAATACACACCAAAACACCACACACACACACACACACACACAACACACCACACAAAAATATATTATTATATATATAATATATTATAAAATATATATATATATATGTATAAATATATAATATATTATATATATTATTTATATATTATAATATTAATTTAAAATTTTAAAAATTTATATATATTTGTGGGGGTTTGGTGTGTGTGTGTGTGTGTGTGTGTGTGTGGTGGTGTGTTTTGTGTGTGTATATATATATATTATAAAAATTTAATCTATTATAATTATAATAAAAATATATATAATTTGTATATAATTTATATATATATATATATATATTTTTTTTTTTTGTAAGAGCCCTGTCCTAAAATACGTTGGGATCATGGTTTTTCGGGATTTTCTTGCATTTTTAGAGCGGGGGTTTGCTGTGTTTTCCGCCGTTTTTTTTTTTTTTTTTTTTTTTTTTTTTTTTTTTTTTTTTTAGGTCACACTCTTTTTTTCCCGGTTTCGGGACCGCCCGTTTGGGCTGCTTGCCCACCGGGGCTGGGTAGGCAATAAAGGGGAGTTCCTTGCCCCAAGGCAACAACGCCCCGGGCCCGGGTGACCGAAACCCTCGAACTCAGATTGTTTTGATCCGATGCTCTAACCACTGGGGGCACCACGGCCCTAGCATCGGATAAGACTGTCACGAGGGCAATCTGAGTTGAGGGTTCGAGTCACCGGCCGGCGGTTTTCCCCTTGGGCAAAGAACTTCACCCCTCTTTCCTACCTAGCGCGGGGTGGGCAAGCCACCCCAAAGTCGGTCCCCGGCCAAAAACCCGGAAAAATTTAGAGAAATGATTACCTAAAGGTAAAACGGCACTCTCCGTGGAAAGGGAAACGGGGGAACCCAAACCACGTACCACTCCAAGAGAACACAACATGAAAATAAAATTTAAGTTCATGCGTGCCCCACGGCGGCCCAAAACAGAATCTCCGTAAAAAAAAAAAAAAAAATAATAAAAAATTATATATATTAATATATAATATTAATAATATATTATATTAATATTAAAATTTTTAAATATATATATCTATTAATAAATATTAATTTAATAAATACTTTAAAATTGAAATTTAGAAAAGTCAAAAAATCAAAACTATGAAAAAGCCAAAAAAAAAATTGCAAACACTGCACTAAAAAAAAAAACGGAGATAATATTTGAAAAAAAAAACAAGTCCTAGACAAGGGGTAGAATAATTTGGGAGTTATTTAATGAAGAGACCGAAGTAACACCAGAAATTCCCAGAACAAATTAAAAACAGGAACTTAATTTAAAATCAAAATTAATCACTATCAAATCATTGCGAAAGGGTAAGCTACGGAAATGAAAAATTTCTAAAGAAATGATTGAAGCTTGAAAGATCTTGGACGAAAAAAAGATTTTGACTTGGCAAATAGTATATAAAACAGGGGTGAAATACAAATCAAATGAAAGAGTCGGTTTTTTTAAAATTTCCCCAAAGAAAGGAGATCTTTTAAACTGTGCAATTATGATTATCACTTTAGTTTCATTAACCAAAAATTTTTTTGGTGTCCTCATGCCCCCAGAATAAAAAAGAAAATTTTGCCGAAGATCTTGGAGGAGTTTGGTTTCAAAAGGAAAAAAAAAAGAAGCAATTTTTGTTTGAAATGTTAGCTGAAAGAAAAATTAAAATGCAGAAGAACTTGTAGTACTTTATTGATTAGAGAAACCCTTTGACAGGGTAAACATCATGAAATAATGAAAGAGCTGGGAACAAAATAGGTGTGTAAAAAGATAGAATTTGTTAAAACTTTGTATTTTGGGAAAAGATTGCGGATATCTTAGATGGTGACTTAAAAGTAATGGACAAACTCAAACGGCAAGGGTGTGTTCTTTTCCCCCCGACCTTTCTCCTGTATAAGAGTTTTTTTGAGGAAAGTTATGAAGGGGTTTAAAGTAATGGACACCTATTTTCTAAAACGATATTGACTTTCAGTCTTAATATTATGATGAACAAAACCTTTCAGAAAGTTAGTTATTTTGAAAAAATGAAATAAAGTCAGGGGTTTGCTATTAACAAGAAGAAAACAAATTTTGATGGTTTTAAAACGAAATTTTTCCTACATTTTAATATCTATTTAGCCCCAATAGAATTAAAAAAAATACAAAAAATTTGAATACTTGGAAGCATGATAACAGTGAATTCATTTCCAAAGTTAAAGTAGAATTGAATTAAAAAAAAAAAATTCAGGGAAAGGGAAAAGCTTTTTTACGAACTCCAAAAATTATTGAAACGAGAAAAACGATTTTTAAAAATTTTTACTCTGTCTGTTTTTTAATGGCAGTGATTTCATGGACCTTTAGGCAGGATGAAAAAGAAACTAAAAAAAAAGGAAGGGGGTGTTCCGGAAAGGTTTAAATGTTATGGAATGATTTGTGTCAAACGAAAAGGGTTTTTTGAAAAATTTAGAGAGAACGACAGTTCTATCTACACTCAGAGACAACAAATTTTTTTTTACATATAGAAAGGGAAAATAGCTTGGAGAAAGGTTAGGGAAAAAAAAATAGAGGGTTCAATCCAAGGGGGAAAGAGAAAAAAGTCCCTAATAATCGGGTTGCTGCAGGGGTCTTACGGAAAAAGGGGACCCTTTTCCCATCTGAACAACAGAAAAGGATTCAAATGCAGGGTAGTAAAACGTCAATTGAAAGGGGCACAACAAGAAATAAAATATTATAAATAAAAAAAAATTTTTAAAATTTAAATTTTTAAAAAATTATATAATAAAAAAAAAAAAAAAAAGAGACATTTTGAAAGAAAATAATACACTTCCATTTTTATAAATCCCTTAACCCGGGCATTGTGACAGGGGGGATTACTTAGCTTACGAACACACTTTTAACCCGTTAAAAACGATAAAAATCTCCCTTTTTGGGTGTCAGTGCCTGACTAAAGGACGAGGTTGTGACATATCCCCTTTTGGGTGACGCATTATTAGTAATGAACTGTTCTAATACGCTATTACTTCAGGGGAAATAAGCCCCCAACCCGACCCCCCTTATTAAGTTTCAACCCAGGCGCACATATATTATTATTTTATTTCATATATGTTATATAACTATAAATAAACACACACTATATATATAATATATAAATTTTATATATTTATAATATATATATATATATAATATATATATATGTATTGTTTAAAAATATATTTATAATTAATATTTTATAATATAAATTTTTTTTATATGTCTACTATAACTACTAAAATATATTTAAAATATATATATCTATAATATATATATAATTATATATATATAATTATAATATATATATTATAGATTTTGTTTTTTGGTTTGTTGTGTGTGGTGGTGTTTTTGCTATATAAGAAATCATTATTATTTATTATTATTAATTTTATATATATATATATATATAATATATATATATATATGTTGTTTTTTTTGTGTGTTGTGTTGTGTGTTTTGTTTTGAAACTATCTATCTACTATCTATCTATCTATCTATCTTCTATATGGTGTGGTTGTGTGTTTTTTGGGGTTTTGGGTTTGTGTGGTTGGGTTTTTTTTTTCTTTTTAAAAGTTTAGTGGTTTTTGTGTTGGGTGGAAGATTTTTAAAATATTTTAAAAAAAAAAATTATTATTACACTTTAAAAAAAGTATTGGAGGGGGGAAAGGGCGGGCGGGTAATTTCTTGTGGGTTGTTTTTTGTTGTTGTTTTTGTTTTTTTTGTTTTATTATATTAAAAAAAATTAAATTTATGGGAAACTCTCCCCTTTATTAGACCCACCCACCCCCACCCCAACAACCCCTTTTAATTAAATATTATTAATAGATTAAATTATTGTATTTTGAGAGAAAAGGGGAAAGAAAGGGGAAAAGTAAAAAATTATTTTTATTATGTGGGATTGTATTTTATAAATTAACCCTAAAATTTTTGCTTGTTATTTCTATATTTGATGAGGTTTTTATGTATTATTATTACATTATTTTTTTGTTATTGTTTATTTTTCTGTTTGTTTTTTTTTTTTTGTTTTTTTTGTTTTGTTTTTTTTTTTTTTGTTTCCCAAAGTTTTTAAACAAAATTATTTTATTTTTATTTCATTATTATTTTTTAATTATAATAATTATTTAAATTAAAATCATTCATTTTAAGATATGGGACTGAAAGGGGGCAAATATTTTTGTTTATAAATTTGGGTATTTTTAATTGGGATAAATGTTTTTTATTATAGATGTTGGTTAATTTTACGATATAATTTTTTAGTTATTTTTATTTTCTTGTTATTTATAATTTTTAAACTTAAAAATTTCTTATTATATTATGATTTCATTTTTATTAAACCCCCTTTTATTATTTTTATTATCATTTAATACATTAAAAATATTTTAAATTTTAATTATTTATTTATCATTATTACTAGCATATTGAAATTTTTATTATATTTATTTTATTTTTATTATTGTGTATTGAAATCATATCATAAAATATAAAATTTTCATATTCATTTTTTATATGTTATTTTCTTTTCTTTTTTACTATTAAAAAATTTTTAATTTATCCCTTCCAAATCCTATTTTAGAATATTATTCATGTTCATTATTAATTTTATCAGATTATTTTTTATTATTATCAAAGTTATTTTCCATCAAATTATTATTATATCATTCTATTAATTTCTTACTGTTTTTATTTTTTGTTTTGTTTTGTTATTACGTTGTTTATTTTTATTTTTAAAATCTACTATTATTATTCGTTATTATTTATTTTTTTTATCATATTATAAAAATATAGTAACCATAAAATAACAACAATATGTACTTTGGGAGTGATTAATGTAACCGTATATATAGTATATACTAAATAATAGAGGGAAGGTAGAGGTAGAGGTAGCGTAGAGTAATGTTAGGGGGGTAGGGGATTCTTATGGTAAAATAAAAATTACGTTTTCTCATTAACATTATTCCCTTATTACATCTGATTACTATTGTTGACATCAGTATCCTCGCCCCCACAAAGTGACCGTAAGGGGTGGCTAAAAAGGGGGTTGCGGCTGGGGGGGGCATCGGGCGCCCCGCTGGTGCCAAAGTGCCAACCAAGACCTGCATGCCAAAGAAGACACTGGGTGGGACCTGCCTTTTAGTATAGTTTCGTCTTTTCTAACATTTGAGAAGAGGAGTGCGCAAGTCAGTGTAAATGCATAATAAATTCCGCGTTTTTTAAAATCAAAGGAGATAAGATGCATGCGGTAGTGATAAAAAAAAAATGGGCACTGGGCTCAATCAGTGTTTTTAAAGGACATTAAATTTATGTGCCGATTTTTTTTGCCTTTTTAAGGATGGGGATTTTCTGCTTGTAAGGAAACGGGGGAAATTTTGTTTTTTAAAGATAAGCAATGGGCAAATGTATACTTTGCAAAATTTGATAAAATGCTGATGCTGGAGACTGCAGGGTTTGTTTAGGGCCAATGTGTACGAATGGGGAAAAATGAAAAAAATCTAAAAAAAAAATCAACACACCCTGGGGGCAAAGGGAAGAATGAAATAAAGGGAATTTTTAAACTAAGATGTTGTACTCGACGATACCCCATTCTTGAAGTACCCGTGAAAATTTTCTTGAAAGCTATGACGACATACCGAAATGTTTTGTTTTTTTGTTGTTTGTTTGTTTTTTTTTTTTGCATTTTTTTTAATTCTTTTTCTTTTTCTTTCTTTTACTTTTAAAAAAATCTTGTCTCGGGGGTTAAACCCGGGATACTTCTCGAAACTCTTTTTTTGGTATCATCAAAAACACAACTGAGGGAGACGTTAGCAGACTGTGTATATATAAAATCCCCGATAACGCATAGAACAAGATAACCACAAAACGCCAAATGGATACTTGAAATAAAACACTCACATAAAAAAAAAAGGCCCACATCCCCCATAAAAAAAAACATACCCGGGGAAAATGAAAATTTTCAAAATCAGCCGAAGATGTGTAAAACCCAGTGTTCAAGAAAAAACAACAAGCGAGCTCGGTGCACTGGCCTGGGTTATGAGTTTTAGGTAAGTATCCGCCCGCCCCCAAATTAAACCCCGTCTGACGTCAGGACCCCTGGGCAGGATCTTGGGAGTAATGGATGCCAATTTTTTTCTGGTATTTTCGGACACGATGGAATCGTCCTTAAGTTGCGAACCTAAAAAAATGCCATGCTTCCTTCTCCTCTCTCTTCTCTCTCTCTCTCTCTCTCTCCTCTCCCCCTCTCTCTCTCTCTCTCTCTCTTCTCTCTCTCTCTCTCTCTCTTTCTCTCTCTCCCCCCTCTTTTCTCTCTCTTCTCTCTCTTTTCTTTTTCTTCTTTATGTTTGTATCTCTCTCTCTCTCTCTCTCTCTCTCTCTCTCTTTTTTTTTTTTTTTTTTTTTTTTTCTCTCTCTCCTCTTTTTCCTCTCTCTTTTTTCTCTCTCTTTTTTTTTATTTTCTTTTTTTTTTTTTTCTTCTTATAAAATAAAAATTTTTTTTCTTCTCTCTCTCTCTTTTCTCTCTCTTCTCTCTCTCTTCTCCTCTCTCTCCTCTTTTTCCTCTCTCTCCTCCTCTCTCTCTCCCTTTAAATTTAAATTTTTTTTAAAAACTATAATATTCTAAAATTGGGATTTTATAAAATTCCCCTCCCCTTTTTTCTTTTTTTTCTTCCTTTCTTTCTCATATTTTAAATAATAAAGATATATAAAAATTTAATTAAAAAATTTTTTCTTTGTTTCCCCCTTCTTTCTCCCCCCTCTCACCTCCGCTTTCACTTCCCTTTTTCCCAAAAGTTTTTAAGGGCTCTGTCCAACCTGTAATATTTAGTTTGTGTAATTTGGGCGGATAATCCCCTACCATTTTGTTTTTTTAATTTCTAGCAAAACATAAAAAATTTATGAAAAAGTTAAAAACCCACCAAGAAAAAAAAACACACAAACCAAAACCCCCCCAAACAACACACAACCCCCACACACCCAACACACCCAAACAACCCAAAGAAATTTGGGAAAATGAAACAGGGGGGTGGTCATTTTACGTTTTTGTTATATCTTGCCCCATTAAAAGTTTTTAATATAATTTTTTTTTTTTTTTTTTTTTTCGGAGGGATTAGGGGGCACGGGGTTAATAATTTATAAAATATATTTAAAATTTAAAATTTTTTTAAATATTTAAAATAGGAGAAAAGAAGAAAAAAAAAGAAAAAAAAAAAAAAAAAAAAAAAAAAAACAAACAAAAAGAAGAAAAAAAAAAAAAAAAAAAAAAAAAAAAAAACAAAAGGAGGAACAAAGGGGAAAGAAAGGGAAATGGGGAAAAGAAAGAAGGGGAAAGGAGAGGAAGAAGGAAGGGGCGCAGGACAGGGGTTTTTTAAATTATATTATTTTTCCCCTTTTAAATTTTTTTTTCGGAATAATAAATTTAAAGTTTTTTTTATTGTTTAAGGAAAGAAAAAAAAAAGAACAAAAAAAAAAAAAAAACAGTGAAAAAGAAAAGAAAACAAAGAGGGGGATAAAGGAAAAAAAAAAAAAAGGAAAAAAAAAAAGCAACATTTTTCTGTTTAAATTATTAAATTATTAAACTTTTTATTTCCCTTTTCTAATATCATTTTTTTTATTGTTTGCATTAAATTTTTAAAAAAATTTAACTTATTTTTCTTGATAGTTTAAAAGGGCACTAATTTGTATTTATGCGTAAATAGGGTGAAATTTTGGTTTTTTTTTTTTCCCATCCTTTTTTTTTTTCCCTTTTAGGTTATTTTTTACCCTTTTTTTCCCTGACCTTTATATAATTTTAATTTTTAATAAAAATTTTAAATTTCCTTTATTGTGTAAATAAATAATGATTTATAAACCCCTTTGATTATTTTTACAAAATATTGTTTTTTTTATTAGATTTCAATTTTAAATTTTATATTTTAAATTACAGTGTAATTATTTTATCAAAACGATTCAGGGATGAGCCAATCACATGATTCTATAATCTCCAATGTTTTTTAAAGTTATTAATTATATTTCCCTTACTGGGACATCCTATCATCATCTTCTTAATTACCATTGCGATCTACCAAATTCTAAAATGTTCCAGTAATGTTAATCAGGACAAAAAAATCTAAAAACGTTTTCCCATAAGCCTGGCTGAAATTTCTTCCAGCTGGCGAAAAAACGTAACCCAAATCCCCTTACTAGTCTATTTCTGTATTGATGATATGTAAAAAATTTTTATGATTAGCAATTTGGGTTAACAATTCGTTTTTTCTGGCAAAAAGGTTTAAGTGAAAAAGAAATGTCGTGTCCTATTTTAATTGCATTTTTTTGTTGTTTTGTTCTGTAAACTAATGGTTATTTTAAGTAAAGTTTACAGGATCGTTTAAAAATATCTATATATATATATATATATAATTATATATATGATTTTTTAAAATTTTTTTTTTTTATTTATATATTTTTATATATATATATATAATATAAAATATTATATAATTTTATATATTATATATATTTAAATATATATTATATATATATTTTAATATATATTATGTTTTTTTTTATAACAAAAAAACTGCAAATTCTTGAGTTCATCACAAAAAATGTGCGACTAGTTAAAAAAAAAACATCCTCAAATTTACCTTCCTCTCTTTTTCTCTTCTTATCATCCTCGCGTCTCGTCGTCATCGGTCTTCACTATCATCAACCCATCCCCTTTCCCCATCCCATCATTTCCACATCATTACCATCATTTTTACTATCATCATCATCATCATCAATCATCACGACGTTTCGTCACGGACTTTGAACATTTTATAGCTTTAAAGGAAAAAATCAGAACGACCGCATACAAAACATTTTCCATCGAATAAAAATAATAAGCATGCCTTTTTCCTGTAAAACCCGTAAACCTGCACTATCATAACAAATCTTTGCATTAAATTTCCGAGGAAAAAATTTTACAGGACGAAACGCGGAGCGTCCGCAAAAAATAGGACAGAAGCAGTTTAAAAAGTTGAAGGAAAAAATTGAAAAAAAACAAAAAAGAGAAAAAATATTTCAATTTACACAAATCAAAATCAAAACCCGTAGTGTACTTTTGGGTTTTTGAGAGAGAGGGTTCGAAAATTTGGGAAAATTTTTAGAATTTCGTTGATAGTGTTATTTTTATCCATTTTAATTTTTTTAATTATTATCCTTATTTAATTTTTGGGGTGGTAATGAAGTTAAAACATTTCAAAAAAATATGATGCGAGTGATTATTTCCTGGTCTTGTATTAGACGATAAAACAAGGGTGTACAGATTTTGATCATGCCTCCTCCCTGACAAAGGATTCAACCACACGTCTATAGATCTTTTGGGCCCTCCCGCATGTGCAGAATCCTAAACTGAACTAACGACCGTGCCAGTATAAACGCCCCTTTCCGGAGACACTCATGTAATTTTAACATTAGGATAAGGTCAAGGATCCTAAGCAGGGTGATACGCGGCAGCTAAAAATTTCGTAAACTTCCTTTAATGTGATTAATTAATAGGGAAGTATCATCCCCCTTTTAAAGTATTCATAGTATCTTAAACCCGAATAAATTCAAATGAAATGTTTAGCAAAAAAATTGTGCGATCTTTATTCATGGATAACTTGTACTAACTTTTTTGTTATCATAAGCAAGTGACAATAATTCGACTTTTTGTTTGTTTGTTTTTTTTCCTTGCTTTCAAAATTTTTGTAAAAGCTTTTAAAACTGCACAAAAAAAAAATACGTTTCGTCTTGAATATAAGATATTCCCTTCGACCTTGATCCGTAGGTCTTTCGTCCTCAACAACACCAAACAGCAAATTTATCTCCATTTGCCTTCACCTGTTGCTAATGGCACTCATTCTTGTTGCGTCCTCCCTCTCTCCCTCTCTCCTTCCTTTACCCCGAGCGGTGCCAAAACCACGCCTCCTTTGGGATGGTTCCAAAAAGAAGGGGTTTACCCCCTCACTCCCAGAAGAGAGCGGGGTGGTTTTCCCTTCTCTTTTTTCATCTTCAGATTTCTAACGTACAGTTACTGTTTTCTTGACGGGTTCACTTTCTAAAATTTTTTACTGCTCAAAATTCCAGGGGTACCCATAAAATTTTGGAAAACCGGGGGAAAAGACCTGTCATGGTGTTTTTTCCCTTTTTCTCTCTCTCTCTCTCTCTCTCTCCCCTACTCTCCTCCTCTTTTTCTCTTTATATTTTATTTATAATATATATAATATTAAATATATAATATAATATAAAAATGTGTGTGTGTGTGTGTGTGTGGGGTGGTGTGTGTGTGTGTGTGTGTGTGTGTGTGTGTGGGGTGGTATTTTTTTGGGTTTGTGGTGTGTGTGTGGGGGTGTGTGTGTGGTGTGGTGTGGTGGTGTGTGTGTGTGTGTGTGTGTGTATGTGTTTGTGTGTGTGTGTGTGTGTGTGTGTTCGAAGTTCTAGGTCTTACCTAAGCCTCATCTGAGCGACCTCCAAGAGTCACACGTCAATCAAGATGGCACACTCGCCACCCCTGTCCTGTAGAGGCAGACACCTGCATCACAGACCGATCGCACAATATGCTCACCTTGTCGACCTTATCCAGAACTCTTTATATCACGTTTTTTTTTTCTAACGTCCATTTAACTTCCCTTCAACTTTCTCCCTTTTCCCTTCACTACACTGGAGAGCTCTACTCCTACCACCGTTTTCTCTACTGTAAACTTAGGGGAGCCACGCCCTTCTCTGCTACATGATACTCGAAAAATATGCCCCGAGTCTAAACGCTTTGGGGGGAAGCCGCGCAGATGGTAGGGCCCCAAAACTGCCTATTATGTATGACTGTATTCGGGAAAAGTAATCCAATGGTATTATTCCTTTTTGAAAAAGATTGCAGTATACTTTGTGCCATTTTTAAAGGGTTTCCTGACTCATATGATGTGTGTGGAGGGGCGTATATGAAAATGCACATGTATGTGTATACTATTAAAATTAGAATGTCTTCTGCATGTGTATGTGTTTTTATACCACACCACACCACACACACACAAAAATTTAATAAATATATATATATATATATATTTTTATATATATAATATATAAAAATATTTAGCAAAATATATTATATATATATATATTTTTATATATTAAAAATATATATATAATATATGTGTGGTGGGGGTGTGTGTGTGTGTGTGTGTGTGTGTGTGTGTGGTACATATACAACCATACATATATATATATATATTAAATTTTATATATATATATATAATATAAAAAATATATTATATATATTATTTTTTAAATTAATATTAAAAAAAATTTTTTTTTATAAAATGTTAATATATATATATATATTTTATATAATATATTTTATATATATTTTATATATATATATAATAATAATACATCCATACATACAACAACACACACACCACACACACACACACATCACACACACATTGTGTTATTCCCACGCACAACTGTCTGGGCTACCGTCTATCTATCTTTTTC
>NC_051421.1:18268894-18273894 GCF_015228065.2 Penaeus monodon | reverse complement strand
TCATACACTCTGCATCATATTATTTTGAAATTGTTTTAACGTTCATTACCACACGCAAAATTATAATAAGGATAATAATAATAATAATTAAAATGTGATAAAATAACACTATCAACGAAATTCTAAAAATATTCCAAATGTTTCGAACCGACATCTCTCCCTGCAAGAAACCAAGTTTACACTACTTAGGTTGATTTTGAGCTTGTGTAAATTGAAATATCTTTTATCTCTATTTTGTGTATTTTTTCAACTTTTTCCTTCAACATTTTAAACTGCTCTCTGTCCTAGTTATATGACGGACGCTCCGCAGTTTCGTCCTCGTACAATGTTTCCTCGAGAAGATTTATATGCAAAGATTTGTGTATGATATGTGCAGTGTTTACGGGTGTTTACAGGAAACTAGGCATGCTTATTAGCTTTTATTCAGACTGGATAATGCTTGTATGCTGTGTCGTCTCTGACTTTTTCCTTTGAAGCTATAAAATGTTCAAAGTCCAGTGACAGTAACGATCGTGATGATGATGATGATGATGATGATGATGATAGTAATAATGATGGTAATGATGATGGTAATGATGGTGATGAGGAAGAGGATGGTGTTGATGATAGTGAAGACGACGATGACGACGACGACGACGAGGATGATAAGAAGAGCGAAGAGTAGGAAGGTGAAGATGAGGATGTTTTTTTTTTATTACTAGTCGCACATCTTTTGTGATGAACTCAAGAATTTTGCAGTGTTTTTTGTATATAAATAAACATATATATATATATATATATATATATATATATATATATATATATATATATATATATATATATATATATATATATATATATATATATATATATATATATATATATATATATATATATATATATATGATATAGATATATATATAGATATATGTAAACGATCAGCTGTAAACATTACAGTTCACATAACCATTAGATTACAGAACGAAACATACAAAAGAAAATGCAATTAAAATAGGACACGACACTTCATTTCACTTCAACTGCTTTGTCCATGAAATAACGAAATTGTATAATCCAAAATTGCTAATCATAAGATATTACATATCATCAATACAGAAATATGACTAGTAATGGGATTTTTGGGTTCACGATTTTCGCCAGCTGTGCTACAGTAAATTACAGCCAGGCTTAATGGGAATAACGATTTAGATTATTTTGTCCTGATTAACATTCACTCGGAACAGTTTTAGTAACTTGGTACGATCGCAATGGTAATTAAGAATGATGATGATAGTGATGTCCCAGTAAGGATGAATATAATAACTTTAATAACTATTGAGGATCGTAATGATCATCGTGATGATTAGTAGTAATAACAGTGATGATAAAATAGGATCATCATCAACACTGAATCAGTAATTAAGATAAGAATAATGTGACACTGGTAATGTTGATGAAAATCATAACAATTATAATGATAATCATAATAACAAATGTAGTAATACCAATATGATTGTAGCGACAATAATGGCAATAATGGTATCGGGGCAAATCATTATTATTATTATTATCATCATTATGATAAGGCATTTAAAGAGCTATATTAAAGAATTCGAGAATTATACCTACAAAGGTGTCAGTGCAGGTCAAAATACAGCTAAGAAAGAAAGAAAGGATAGAAAACCATCACCTATTTACGCATAAATACATATTAGCTGCTCTTTTAAACTTATCAAGAGTTAGATAAGTTACAATCTTTGAAGGCAATTTAATGCAAAAACAATAGTAATAATGATATTGATGATAAGGATAATAATAATTATAATAATTATTATAGTTATTATTATCATGATAATAATGATAATGATGTTATAGATAATAATAGTAGTAACAGTAATGATAATGATAATTAAATATTAGAGATTATAATAACAGGAGTAATAATGATACCAAAAGCAATAACTAGAATAATGAGTGATATGGCATTTATGACAATGATGATAATGAAAATAACACTGATAGGTTGTTGAGAATGATATAAATATGATGGTGGTAATGATAATCTGTAATAATTTTAATATTAACATTTACGGCGATAACGAATAAAAAAAAACTGTTACCAAATGTTATTATTCCGAAAAGGAAATTAGTAAAACCAGCGAGAATAATAAAGGTAATAATTGTGAGAGAGAGACAGCAGACAGAGAGCTGTCTGCTGTCTCTCTCTCTCTCTCCTCTCTCTCTCTCTCTCTCTCTCTCTCTCTCTCTCTCTCTGCTCTCTCTCTCTCTCTCTCTCTCTCTCTCTCTCTCTCTCTCTCTCTCTTCTCTCTCTCTCTCTCTCTCTCTCCTCTCTCTCTCTCTCTCCTCTCTCTCTCTCTCTCTCTCTCTCTCTCTCTCTCTCTCTATATATATATATATATATATATATATATATATATATATATATATATATATATATATATATATATATATATATATATCCTTCGCTCGTACCTGAACTGCCAACTGCCTCTCCTGAAAAAAAAAAAAAAAAAAAAATACGGGTATTCACTCTCAGACATACTTTCTAGAGTGGTGGCATAGATATACACGAAAATAACAGTGAATTCAAAAGACACCCGCATAATCGCATGCTTTCATGTTCACTAATGTTCAGTGTGTGTGTGTGTGTGTATGTGTGTGTGTGTGTGTGTGTGTGTGTGTGTGTGTGTGTGTGTGTGTGTGTGTGTGTGTGTGTGTGTGTGTGTGTGTGTGTGTGTGTGTGTGTGTGTGTGTGTGTGTGTGGTGCGTGTGTGTGTCTGCCTATTTCCTAACTCATTTTCAGTAAATTCTCTTCACTATGATCTCTGCTATGAAATTATCTAATCGAGTGAGCGGGTATTCACTCCGCAGAGATTGACACAACTAAAAATATCACACGGTTGAGACCTAGAGCACCGTATATAACCCTCGTGATGACCATTCGGTATTTCAGTTCGAATCATTTGCTGTGAGGTGACTGTATGCGTGTGTCTGTTGATGCAATAGAAGCTGTGCTGTCTGAAACATATTTAGTAAATTAATTGGTTCTTAAGATCGTAGCTAATTTTTATATATCTGTTGGGATTACTTCTATGAATATATGAGTATAAGTAAATGCATAGAAATAATAAACTTGTAAAACTGGGTAAGTGGGAATTTGATAAAGCAAATACCAGCCACGTTTTAGCACGATGATGTATCAGTTTCGACAGGAAAGACTTTACTTGTAAGGGAGAGAGAGAGAGAGAGAGAGAGAGAGAGAGAGAGAGAGAGAGAGAGAGAGAGAAGAGAGAGAGAGAGAGAGAGAGAGAGAAACAGAGAGAGAGAAAGAAAGATATATAATATTATATATATGTATATATATATATGTATTATAATATATATATATATATATATATATAGTATATATATATATATAATATATAAGAGAGAGAGAGAGAGAGAGGAGAGAGAGAGAGAGAGAGAGAGAGAGAGAGAGAGAGAAAGAGAGACAGAAGAGAGAAGAGAGAAGATAGCGAGAGAAAGAGAGATGAGACGAGGAGAGAGGGAGAGAGAGAGAGAGAGAGAGAGAGAGAGAGATAAGGAAGCATGGCATTCTTTAGGTTCGCAACCTTAAGGACGATTCTCACTCGTGTCCGAAAATACCAGAAATAAAGTGGCATCCTATTACTGCCAAGAATCCTGCCCATGGATCCTGACGTGCAGACTGGGATTAATTTGGATGCTGGCGGACTACGTGTACCTACAGACTACATAACCCACGGCCAGTGCACCGAGCTCGCTTGTTGATTTTTCTTGCAACACTAGGTTTACACATCTTCGGCTGAGTTTGACAACTTTTCATTTTCCCCAGGTATGTATTTTTTTATGAGGATGTAGGCCTTTTTTGTTTTATGTGAGTGTTTTTATTTCTACAGATATCCAGTTGTGCGTTTTTGTGGGTTATGCTTGTTCATATGCGTTATCAGGGAGTTTATATATACACAGTCATGTCTTAACGTCTACCTCAGCTTGTGTTTTTGCATGATACCAGAATAAAGATGTTTCGAGAAGTATCACCGGTTAATCACCCAGAGACAAGATTTTTTTATCAAGTGAAAGAAAGAAAAAAGAAAAAGAATTAGAAAAAATGCAAAAAAACAAACAAACAAACAAACAAAACAAAACAAAAACATTTCAGGTATGTCGTCATAGCTTTCAACGAGAATTTTCTACAGGTACTTCAAGAATGGGGTCATCGTCTGAGTACAACATCTTAGATTAAACTTCCCTTTACTTCAGTTCTTACCTTGCCTCCACGGGTGATGTGTATTTTTTTTTTTTAGATTCTTCACTTTTTCCCGATTCGTACACAGTTGGCCATCTCAACGAACCTGCAGTCTCCAGCAGTTCAGCATTTATCATCTAATTTGCAAAGTATACATTTGCCCATTGCTTATCTTTAATAAACGTAACTTCCTCGCTTCCTTACAAAGCAGAATATCCCCATCGCGTTGAAAAGGGCAAATAAATCGAGCACATAAATTAATGTCCTTTAACATAACACTGATTTAGAGCCCAGTGTCCTATTTTCTTTTATCACTATCCGCATGCATCATTATCTCACTTTGATCTTAGGAAACGCGGAATTTATTATGACATTTTACACTGCACTTGCGCACTCCATCTTCGTCCTAATGTTAAGAAAAGACGAGAACTATACTAAAAGGCAGGTCCCACACCAGTGTCTTCTTTGGCACTGCAGGTCTTGGTTGGCACTTTGGCACCAGCGAGGCGCCCGATGTCCCCCCAGCCGCAACCCCCTTCTTAGCCACACCTCTACGGTCACATTGTGAGGGCGAGGATACTGATGTCAACAATAGTAATCACGATGATAATAATGGGAATAATGTTAATGAGAAAAACAGTGACTATTATTACCAGTAAGAATACCCTACCGCTAACATTACTGCTACCGCTACCTCTACCTCTACCTCTACCTCTATTACTATTAGCACTAC
>NC_051421.1:18225329-18230329 GCF_015228065.2 Penaeus monodon | reverse complement strand
GTGTGTGTGTGTGTGTTTGTGGGGTGTGTGTGTGGTGTTGTGTGTGTTTTGTGTGTGTGTGTGTGTGTTGTGTGTGTGTGTGTGGTGTTTGTGGTGTTTGTGGTGTATGTGTTTTGTGTGTGGCGGTGTATTAAAGATGCTGTTGTACAACATAAGCCACATCAATTATGTAACTGACTTCGATCGAAAGAGAGAGAAGAGAGAGCAGAACAGAACGGAATAGAACAAGGAAAGGCAGGCTTCCATCACCAATAATAGTAAACGTATGTGCAAAAACCCGGAACACCATTCTAGTCACACAGATACATACACACAGGGACACACAACAACGCCTCTATGCTAATAGTAACCATAGAGTAGGATGCTATAGGCTGTCGTTTATTGTGGGTAACGGTATCTGACCCTCGCTAGATTACCTTAGGTATCTGAAACGAGGGACAGTTTAGGACGTGTATGGAAGGATGTGGAAAGACAACGCTAAAGAGTACTTCAGGTATAATGATTGTACTATTCATAATGGGTGCACTGGTTTTTACATGTCGAGGGAGATTTTTACAATCATCTAAAGCTGTAAGAGTTAATGAAAAAAAGGGAACATGGTTGTCGAAATGCGTGGTTCAAAATTGTTCCTCATTTTCAAAGTGTTTAGACAGAATATGATGCACTAGTCGTTATAGCCAGCTCTTTAAACGATATTTTTTTCTCTCGCTTTTGATAGTTTTGATAAATGGGCTTCGTTGAATATCATAGGAGAATCTTCTCTGTAGGTCTGCGCCATGCAAGCAGAAAGCAAGCGCCGTGAATTGATGCGTATGCAAACGTCATGTCTTCGAGTGTTACCTCGTATTTTTTTTTTTTTTCATCTAAACGCTGAAAATACATACTGAAGGGTTTTTACCTTTATCCTCATGGCGATTTTGGTTTGTTCTTCTCAATTCTTTTTATGCGAAATGCTGAAATTTCCTTCTAGAATTGACCCCCAAATCACAGAAAAAATATTGAGTTTGAAAGGTTTCGACCAGGTACCCTATTCCTTCCCCCTCCCTCCCTTCCTCCTTACTACTCCCACTGAATCCAAGCGAGCCTACCCCCCCACCCCCTTAGAAAAAAGCATCAGTCCTTCTGAACCCTCGTAAAGGGGATGAGCTCCTGCAAGACAGGGTCATTCAGGAGTGTTTAATGGGGGAGTGAATAATTTCGAATGGTAGAACGGTTACATTCCTGACTGACGGACGAAGGAAAGAGACGGGGAATTAGCTATAAACCCAGTGATTAGATACCCGCGTCTTCTTGAGTCCAACGGAAGTGCTTTAGTGTAATGATTGAAGAGGTCGAAGTCACCCTTCAAACACCAATGGTGTCGAACTCGGGGAACTGTCCTTCATGCAGTTCCTCCTCCTCCTCCTCATCTTCCTTAAGTTCGTAAAACCCCGTACTCTGTGGGTGTCCTTCCCGTTGAGATAGACCTTGGAGGTCTCTTCGAAGGGGTCCACGAGTCGCTCGCGGCTTCGTTAATAAAGGGAAATTAAATTTGGCAAGATTAGGGATCTATTCGTGTTTTAAAGATACTGCAAAAACATCCAGTGATATTGAGATTAAAGAGAGACAGTAAGATTTAAAAAAAACCCAAATGTTGAAAATTAAGAGCCGTAAAAAAGTTTTCATGTAAAAAAAAAATAACTTAAATCCAACCATTTACGATCATTGTAACCATCACCAACATTGCACCTCATTAAATTTAGCAATGCAGGCGTATAAAATTTTCAGAATAGAAAAATCGAATTGAAACTAGTATGAAAAACAAAAAATTTTGTAACCCAAAAATTTAAAATATAATAAAAAAATTGGTCCAAAGACGTCGATATATTTATATTATTTTTTTCTTTCAAAGGGTTTATGTTTTTTCCCAAGATATTAATAACCAAACCTCCCTGATATTTGGGATAACATAAGATCTTAATTTTAATTTCTTGCACATTATTTATAAATTCACCACTGCAACAAAATCTAAAAACAAATTAAAATAAAATTATTAAAAATACTTTCAGAATTTTGTGTTTTGGATACAATTTCTTATCTTACTCAATTTATTTTTCTTTTCAATTATTTATTAAGGAAATTTAAAATTATTTTATTTCAATTTTAATTATTATTTTTATAATTTACATATTTTTTTAAAAATTTTAATTTTAATTAATATATATATTATAATAATATAATAATAAACAAAAACAACATATAATAATAATAATAACAATAAATATAATATTATAAAAAATATCAATAATATATTTTTAATTTTTAATCATAATTAAATAATATATTACCAACAATAACAAATATTATAATTTTATATATATAATTTTTAATATTAATATAATAATAATAATAATAATAATAATAATAATAATAATAAAAATAATAATAATAATAACGACAAATACAACAACAACAACAAAATAATATAAATAATAATAATAATAAAAAATAATAATAAAATTAATATATAAAAATAATTAATAATAATAATAATAAAAAAAAATAATAAATTTTATAAAAATTCCCAAACATCCTTTTCCTTAATTTTATATTATTTTAATTAAAAATTATAATTTTTAATAATTAATAATATAATTATTATAATATAATAATATATTATAATTATTATATTGATTTTTAAAATGAAAATTTAAAAAATTTAAATAACATTTTAAGATAAAAATTATGGTGTTATATATGAAATTTTTTAAATTACTTTTATTTATATATCATTTTCTTTTTTCTTTTTATTATTTATTTATTGTTATTATTATTTTATTATATTTTATTATATTTATTTTATTATTATTTATTATTATTTTTATTATTATTATTATTATATATATTTATTATTATTATTATTATTATTATTATTTTGTTTTTTTTTGTTTTTTTTTTATTTTATATTATTATTTTTATTTTTTAATTATAATTATTAATTAAATTATTTATTATTATTTTTTACATTTTTATAATCTTTATATTCATTATTATTATTTTATTTTATCAAATAAAATTTATCTATATTATCATTTTATATAATAATAATAATAATAAAAATAATAAAAATTATTAAAAATATTAAAAAATATTATTATTTTATTATTTATTTTATATTATATTTTTTTTTTTTTTTATTTTTTATTATTTATTATTTTATACTATTATTTTTATTATATTAATTTATATTACCCCACATTATTTTTATTACAATTATTATTGTTATTATTAACATTTTTATTTTTATATCATCATCATTTTTATATATATCATCATCATCATCATCATCATCATCATCATCATCATCATCATCATTTTATTTTTTTTTCTTCCATCCATTTCTATATTGTTGTTTTTTATATGATTTTGGATTTTTAATTTTTATTATATTATTATATTTTTATCATATTGTTATTATCTTATTATTTTCCCCTATTATTATTTTATTATTATTATTTTATTATTATTTTTATTATATTTATTATTATTATTATTATTATTTTTATTTTTATTTATTTTTATTATTATTATTGTTATTATTATTATTATTATTATTATTATTATTATTATTATTATTATTATTATTATTATAGTTATTATTATTATTATTATTATTATTATTATTATTATTATTATTATATTTTTATATTTTTCATTATCATTTTATTTTTTACTATCATTTGTATTATAAAATTTAATAATAAAAAAAATAATAGAAAAAAAATAATAAAAAATTAAAATTAAATTTTTTTATCATTTTAAAATCATTTTTATTAATTTTTAAATTTATATTATTATATATTATTATTTTTTTTACTTTTTTTTTTTTTTTACTTTTCTTTTTTTATCTTTTAATCATTTTCATTATCATATTATTATATTTTTATATTATATTATTATATTATTATTTATATTTTTTTTTTAAATTGTTGTTTTAAAATTAGTTTTTTTTTAATTTTTATTATTATTTTATTGTTATTATTTTTATTTATTGTTATTTTATTTTTATTAATATTATTATTTTATTTTTTATTATTATATATTTTTAATTTATTTTATTATTATTTATTATTATTTTTTATTATTATTATTATTTTTTATTTTTATTATTTTATTTTTTATATTTCAATTTCATATTATTATTTTATTATTATTTATTATTATTATTATTATTATTATTATATATTATTATTATTATTATTATTATTATTATTATTATTTTTATTATTATTATCATTATTATTTTATAATTCAAATATTATTATATATTTTATATTATTATATTTTTAAAAACTTTATTATTATTTTATATTTATATTATTTTTTTAAAATTTATTTATCATAATTTAAATTTCATTTTTATTATTTTTAAAATTGATTATTTTTATTATTTATAATTATTTTTATATTTTTAATATTAATAATATATTTTTTTAATGAAGAATTTTTTATAAATATTATATATTAATCATTAATATTATTTTAAAAATTTAATAATTTTTAAATGTAATATAATAAAATATTATAATAATAATAAATAATAATAAAATAAAAATTTATAATAAAAAGGATAATATAAAAATGTAATAATAATAAATATAATATATATAATAATGATATATAATAATAATAATATGATATGATATGTGTGTTTTATTTTTATTGAATAATGATAGATGAATTATATATGATTTTATTGTGTTTTAATAAAAAAAAATTGTTAATAAATGATATAATTATTATAATTTTTTGTTTTATTTTATTATTATTATATATATTATTGTTTGTTGTATATTTTATATTTATTGTTGTTTTTTGTTTTAAATTATATATTATTATTTTTATTATTTTTATTAATCATATAATTGTTATGTTTTTATTTTTATTATATTATCAATAATATTGTTTTTTGTTGTTTTATTATTATTATTATTATTTTTTATTTTAAAATTATTTTTTAT
>NC_051421.1:18212829-18217829 GCF_015228065.2 Penaeus monodon | reverse complement strand
TATTTTGCGAAATGATGAGGGTTAGTTTTTTTAAAGTTATAATTAAAAGAAGGTAAAAATTGCTTAAGTAAGGACACAACGTACTATCTGTTATCCGGTTTGATAATCACTAAACACACCTGCATATCATATCCCACATTTAAATATATATATATATATATATATATATATATATATAATATATATATAAAAAAACACATACATAAACATATATACATATAAAAATACACACACACACACCACCACACACACACACACACACACACACAAAACAGATATATTTTTATATATATATATATATATATATATATATATAATTTTATGTATATATATATTTATTCAATAGCCATTCATTCCACTGCAGGACATAGGCCTCTCTCAATTCATTACTGAGGGGTTATATGGAGTGCCACCCTTGCCTGATTGGATGCCCTTCCTAATAACCGCGGTTTTACCACGGCGGTGACTAACCCCTACGACACATGCGCTCGACTTCACCAAGGCGATATGTCGTTTTCTGGGGTAGGCAATCGAAGTGAATTTCCCTTTGTCCAAGGAAACATCGCGCCGGCCGGTGACCGAACCCTCGAACTCAGATTTGTGTCGTGACAGTCTTGAGTCCATGCTCTAACCACTCGGCCACCGCCGGCCAATATATATATATAAAATATATATATAAAATATATATATAATATATATATATATATATATTAATATATATATTTATATATATATATATATGAAATTATATATATTATATATTTTATATATATATATATTATATATATATATATATATATATTATATGTATATGTATATGATATATCGCGTACGCATACATACGTGGTGTGTGTTTTGTTTAAATGAAGAAAATGGCGAACTACTATCTCTTGTGCTAGTTCTACAAGGAAAGTCCTGATGAGTAGGCTTATCATTTTTAGGTCATTCGACCGATTACTACAGCTATATAATCAGTCACTGAAAAAGAGAAATACCAAAAGATGGAATATATATATGCACTTCAAACAACACTGAATGAAACTTTTCCTCACATGCCATACTTTTAATTATCTAAAAATCAACAAATTCGTTTGGCATGTTTGACGGTGTCGGACGTCGCCGATTTATACCGTTAGCGTGAGTGAAACTTAATGGAAAAATGGTCGTTTTTCATTGTATTTTGTTCCCTTCGAAAGACCTTTTTTTTTTACCTTGGCCAGGTAGGAAGAAAAAGAAGAAAAAGGAGAAGGGGGATAAAAAAAGCGATGGGCGTTAAAGAGAGGATAAAAATATATATTAATATATAGCATCCCAAAGATCTAAGAAAAGAAGAAAGAAATGCAAAGAAAATGATAACGCCAAACTCGATATGGTTTGGCAAAGGATTTTTTAGGAAGGACGAGGAGGATTAACAATTAGTATGGTAATTCAGAATCTCGTAGAAAACGGCAGGTGAGTGAGACCAAGGTTGCATTGCCGAGGAATCATGAATCCCATGACAATGCATCTCACTACGTTTTTTTCTTTCTTTCTTTCTTTTGCTTTTGTATCTTAGAGTATGCATATGATCATTTATATCATTTCCGTTAGTATTGATATTATGAGTTTGTATGAAAGACTATGCGTCATATTTATTGTTGGTAGTGGTGATGCTAAGTTCTTATTTTACTTTATGACTTTTTTTGGTAGCTCAAGTTTTCATACTAGACGAATTGCGACAGTATTAAAGGGTAAGAGTAGACAGGCCTAGCAGATAGTGTAAGGACAATCTGTTAGAAGGAGTTAAAAAGGGGATTTCACACTTGATTTGGTGTTAATGGAGAATCTTGGAACTGAGGCTGTGTATGTTTGTGTAGATGCATATACAGTATATATACAATGTACGTAAAGCATATTTATGTGTGTGTGGTTGTGTGGTGTGTGTGTGTGTGTGTGTGTGTTGTGTTGTGTGTGTGGTGTGTGTGTGTGTGTGTGTGTGTGTGTGTGTGTGTGTTTGTGTGTGTGTGTAAAAAGACAGAAAGCGAAAAAAGAGGGAGTCAGCATAAAATTTCATGCGCCCCCCCACACAACACACCCCCACACACACACAAAAACACACACACCCCACACAACACACACACATAATATATATAATATATATATATTTTATATATATTATAAAATATATATATATATATATATATAATTGCGTATGTTCAGTAAAATTCAGTTTATGAACTTTGTGAAAACGAGCCACAGTGATGACGGATAACAGAAAATAGGATGACGCAAGCATTCAAAAACACTCCCTCCCCTTATCTCTGGATTTCAGGTCGTAAAAAACAGGCCCTGTTATTGCCCTGGCATATCCTGCGGCCACAGGGGCCCAAAATTTCCCTTTTAGCACAAAAAAAAAAAGAGAGGAAGAAGAAGAGGGAAAGAGAGAGAGAGAAAAAAAGAGAAAACGATGTCGCCTTGTTATCACAAACCCTCAGTTTACCGATCTTTTTCATTCTTTAGTGATAAAAAAATCTCTTTGAAAAAAGTAACACTCTTTCTCTCACGCTGTATATATTAACTTATTTGAATTAAAGTCAAATGGTAACATTCTCCCCCTTTAACCTGAGTTGATTAAATAAAGGCCTGTAACGTTTGGTTATATGCCGTTAGATCCAAACCATATTCTTAAATGTATCTCTGTATTCTTGGTGTACATATTCTACATGGCCTAACGTTAATATAATAATAATAATAATGATGATAATAAAGTAGTAATAATAATAAAAATAAAATAATGATGCTGATGGTATTGATGATGATGATGATGATGATGATGAGGGATGTTGAGATGATGATGAGATGATGATAATGTGGAGATGATGATGATGATGATGATGATGATGATGATGATGTTTGATGTAGATGAAATAATAAATAAAAAAAATAAAACAATCATAATAAAATAATAATAATAATAATATAATAATAATAATAAAAAATAATAATAATGATATTAATAATAATATTGAATAGTACTCTTTGATGTACATATGTCTACATGCCTAACATGATATTTACTACTGATAATAGTAATAATAATAATAGTAATGATAATAAGAATGAAGTAATGATGATGATGACAATAATGATGACGATGATGATGATGAGGATGATGATAACTGTAATGATAATAAAAATAGAAAATAATAATGAAAATAAAATATAATGTTGATAATAATAATAATAACAATGAGGATGATGATATTTTAATTATGATAATGATAATAATAACTTTCTTCTTGAGAAAAAATACATGCTTTTTTGGTCTAAGATTAGACCCTCAGTGATTTTCCGTTTCTTTTTAAACCCCAACCGCCTGCTTACCGAATGAAGCTATGACGTACGCAATGCCAGCTCGTTGAATATAATAATCGCGAGTGAATAAATGACTAGATCAATGAAACCGATAATGTTAACTAGTATTTTCGTCAAGGGGATGACTGGGAAAATCTTTGTTATTGTGTGTGTCAATCCCTGTTATCTTTCATTTCTTTATTCGATATTTCTACTGACATTATTATCATTTTGGGTAAGTCTGTATCAAGTTGTGGGGGTTGGTTGCTAAGGTCTAAATGGTAAGTTTCGTGTAGATGTAGATATAGAGGTGTATAATTACTTTTTGTTTAAATGGTTTGTGAATGTTCAGCTGTTTTTGTTTCCCTGGTTCTGTATTTGTAAAGAACTGTTAGTATGGTGTGTATAAAATTCATGGTGTCATGTGGTGGTGTTTGTAAATATTCGCGTTTGCCAAAAACTTATCACGATTTTGCGATCTTGTACATGACTGCGATTTTGCGTGCTTGCCCGCGTGCCTTGTTTAGTTCCAAATTAATTAAGTTTTTAATGTGATTAGTAATGGCAGGTGTACGTGTGCAAATGCGTGCCATAAATCTGGCGGCAAAAGGGACTGAATTGCTTGAGGTTATCCACGTTGCTTTTGGTGAAGGAGTCCCATAGCGGGGTGTTGGTCATACAGTGTATTGTGTTAGAAGTCTGGCGTGTAGTTATACTCCACAGTTCTCTTCAGTTCGATTTTTGGAGTCTACATGTAGGCGAAAGGTGTAATTATGTAAAAGGTACTCCCGAGATATTTGCATGACCCTATGGATGCCATTAGCTGGTTACATAAAGTATACGAGTAATTATTAGTATGTATAATCGTCATCCTAAGTAATGATTAAATCGAAAGAAGAATCATTATCAAAAAGTCTAGCAGAAAATGTTGAGCGTGAATAGTGGGAGGTCATCAATAAAAAGAGGAGGAGGTCATTGTGTATAGGAGAAAAGGTCATTAATGTATAGGAAAAAGAAGTCATTTAAATTTTTAGGAGGAAGAGGCCATTAATGTATAGGAGGAAGAGGTCATTAATGTGCAAGGAAGAGGTATTAATATATAGGAGAAAGAGGTCATTAATGTATTGGGAGAAAAGAGGTCATCAGTAAACAGGAGGAAAAAGGTCATTAACATATAGGAAGAAAAGGTCACCCAAAAAAATAAGAGGAAGAGGTCCATCAATAAATAGGAAGGAGAGGTCATTAATGCACAGGAGAAGAGGTCATTAATGTATAGGAGGAAAGGTTATTAATGCATAAGGAAGAAGTAATTGATGATTGGAAAAAGAAAAAAAAACAATAATGTATATGAGGAAAGCGATCCTTAATGATAGGAAAAAGGGCTCAATAACGTATAAAAAAGAAAACAAGCCTAGAATGGTGAAGAGACAGTGACAAGATCAGAAGAAACACCCGGTCCTGCACGTTTTTAAAAGCATGTTCTATAAAGATAGGTCCTGTAATCCTGGAACAGCAACACTGATAATGAAAATTACAAAATGATGACACTAATGCAACACGACCAACAATGAAAGATACATTTGAAATTTTACAATAACAATCAACCTTCCCTTCTTACAGCCCTTAAAAAATACCAATAATTCAATACTACACCGCATTTTTTCTTT
>NC_051421.1:18202005-18212729 GCF_015228065.2 Penaeus monodon | reverse complement strand
GGGGTTTTTTTGGTTTGGGGGTTTTTTGGGTGGGGGGAAAAAGAGGGGGAAAAAAAAAAAAAAAAAAAAAAAAAAAGGGGGGGTTTTTCCCCCCCCAAAAAAAGAAAAAAGGGGAAAAAAAAAAAAAAACCCTTTTCCCCCCCCAAAAAAAAAATTTTCAAAAAAGGAAAAAAATTTTCCCCCCCCCAAACCAAAAACAAAAAATGGGCCCCCCCCAAAAAACCCCCCCCCCCCCCCAAAAAAAAAAAACCCCCCTTTTAAATTTTTAAACCTTTAAAATTTTAAAGGGGGGTTTTTTTGGGGTTTTTTTTGGGGAAAAAACCCCCCCTTAAAAAAAAATTTTTAAAAAAAAAAAGGGGGGGTTTTTTTTTTAAAAGGTTTGGGGGGGGGGGGGGGGGGGGGGAAAAAAAAAAAAAAAAGTTTTAAATTAAAATTTTTTTTTTTTTTTTTTAAAAAGGGGTTTTTGGTGTTTTTTTCAAAAATTTTTTTTTAAAAAATTTTTTTTTAAAAAAAAAAAAGGGAAAAAAGGGGGTTTTTTTTGGGGTTTTCCCAAAAAAAAAAATTTTTTTTTTTTCCCCCCTTTTTTTAAAGGGTTTTTTTTTGGCCCCCTTTTAAAAAAAAGGCCCCCCCAAAAAAAATTTTTTTTTTTTGTTTTTTTTAAAAAACCCCCTTTTTTTTTAAAAAAAATTTTAAAACCCCCCAACCCCAAAAACGGGGGGCCCCTTTTTGGGGGTTTTTTTTTTGGGCCCCCAAAAAAAAAAAAGGGGGAAATTTTTTCAGTTTTTTTTTTTTTTTTCCCCCCTTTTTTTTTTTTTTTTTTTTGAAAAATTTTTCCCTTTTTTTGCAAAAACCCCCCCCAAATTTTTTTGGAAAAGGGTTTTAAACCCTTTTCCCCCCTTTCCCCCTTTTTTTTTTTTTTTAAAAATTTTTTTAAAAACCCCCGGTTTTAAAAAAACCCCCCCCCCTTTTTTCCCCTTTACTTTTTCCCCCCGAACCCCCCCCAAAAAATTGGGTTTAAAAAATTTTAAAAACCCCCTTTTTTTTTTTAAATTTTTCCCCCCCAAAAACCCCCCCCCCCCGGCCCGAAAAAAAAAAAAATTTCCCCTAAAAACCCCTTTTTTAAAAAAAGGGGGGCCCCCCCCCCCCCCCAAAAAAAACCCCCGGGGGTTTTTGGGGGGGGGGCCCCCCCCCCCCCCCTTAAAAAAAGGGGGGGGGAAAAAAATTTTTTTTTCAAAAAATTTTTTTTTCCCCCCCCCCCCCCCAAAAAAAGGGGGGGGGGGGTTTTCCCCCTTCCCCTTTTTAAAATTTTAAAAAAACCCGTTTCCCCGGGGGGCCCCCCCCCATCTTCTTCTCTAAGGTCTGCGCCATTGCAAAAGGGCAGAAAGGCAAGGCCGCCTTCGGTGGAATTGGATTTTTTTTGGCGTATGCAAAAAAAAAAAAACGGGTCATGTCTTTCGGGGGAAGGGGTTTACTTCGTATTGTTTTTTTTTTTTTCTTCTTCTAAAAAACGTTTTGAAAAAATTTTTACAGTTTTTTAAACTGAAAAAATGGTTTAACATTTATCCTCATGGCGATTTGTTTTGTTTCTTTTCCAAATGTTTTTTATGCGGGAAAAAGGCTGGAAATTTCCCTTGTCTAGAATTGGGGGAACCACCATCCCACAGGAGAAAATAATGGAGGTTTTTTGGAAAAAAAGGTTTTTCGGAAACCCAGGTTTTTTTACCCCCCTAATTTTCCTTTCCCCCTTCCCTCCCTTTTTTCCTCCTTATTACTTTCATCACCCACCTGAAAATTCCAAAACAAAGCGAAGTGGCCTTTAACCCCCAACCCAACGCCTTAGAAAAAAAAAGGGCCCCATTCAAGGGGTTTCCGTCCTGAAAACCTCGGCCAAAAGGATTGGAAGGCCTCCTGCCAAAGGGGGACCCCCACACGTTCCATTCAGGAGTGATTAATGGGAGGGAAAGTGAAATAATTTTCGAAATGGTAAGGAAAAACGGTTTACATTCCTGGGGGGACCGGGTGGGACGGGGGACGGAAAAAAAAGGGGAAAAAGGGAGGGTACGGGAGGGGGGGGGGGGAAAAATTTAAAGATATGGGGGACCAGTTGATTAGGATTACCCCGGGCGTTTTCTCTTTTTTGAGTCTAAAACCGGGAAAGTGGTGGGCTTTTTAGTGTAATGATTGGAAAAGAGGTTCGAAGGTCAAAACCCCTTTCCAAAAAAAACCACCCACAATTTTGGGCGGAAAAAGATCGGGGGTGAAACTGTCCCTTCATGGGCCAGTTCCTTCCTTTCCTTTCCTCCTTTTCCATCTTTCCTAAAGTTCGTAAAAACCCTGTAAACCTCTGGTGGGTTTGGCCTTTCCGTTTGAGAAGTTAAGGGGACCTTGGAAGGGTCTCTGTCGGAAAGGAGGTCCCCAACCGAGCGCTCGCGGGGGCTTTTCGTGAATAAGGGAAAGTAAAGTTTGGCCAGGGGATTTAGGGGAATCTTATTTTCGTGTTTTTACGTGGATGAAAACTGCCAAAAAAAAACAAAACATCCCAGGTGGGATTGAATTTGAAGTTTAAAAAAAAAAGAGGGGGGGAGGGGGGGACCAGTACAAGATTTAAAAAAAAAAAAAAAAAATTCGAAAAATGTGAAAAAAATATAAAGGAGGGGCCGTAAAAAAAACAAAAAAAAAACAAAGTTTCAGGTAAGAAAAAAAAAAAAATAAACCTTTAACTTCTCAAAACCCATTTTAACCGATTTCATTGTTAACCATCACCCACAAAAAAAAAAAAAAAAAAAAAAAACATTTGCACCTCATTATAATTTAGCCCCAAAATGGCCATGGGGGGGCTGTATAAAAAATTTTTCCAGGGAATTAGGCAAAAAATTCGAAATTTGGAGATAAATTTTTTTCCTTCATAGTGATTTGGATAGTTCCAAAAATGGAGCTTCTGGGGGTCTGTTAAAAACCCCAAAAAGAATACCAAAAAAAACCTCAAATTTCAATTTCTTAATGGGAAAAAATTTCAAGGATCCACAAAGAAGCCATGTCGATTATTTAGTGGTAAATTTTACCTCTTTTTTCATGCCTTTTTACCAAGAAGGTTATATGGGGGTTATTTACCTTCTAAAACGTATTTTGAATAACCAACAAAAAAAAAAAAAAAAAAAAAAACAAACCCACCCGGCTGGATTTTGGGGCCCAAAAAAACAATAAAAGAAAAATCATTCGAATAAAAAAAAAGTTAATAAATTTCTTGCCGATTATGTGGAATTCTGAAAAATTTGGAACCAGGGGGGGGCAGTTTGGGGGGCTAAAAAACAGGGGCCAAGTTCATTGAATTCTATTTAAAAAAAACAAGAAAAAATGGGGAAAAATTAGGGGAAAAACACCATAGTAAAAAAAAAATTACCCCCCCAATATAAAGCAAGGAATATTATATGATTTTGGGGCCTTTTTTTGGGATTTTAACCAGGGGACGATGTTATATTTTACTTATCAAAATTATTTTATTTTTTTCTTTTCACAAGGGGTTTGTCTGTATAATTCAAAGGGGGGCAACACAGGGGGGGGGAAAAAATTAATTTTTTAGTTATTCACCAAAATTTTTCTAAAACATTTGGAATTTAATTAATTCGGAAGTTTAAATTTTCATTATGTAATTCTAATTTTTTTTTAATTATTTATTATTAATTTTCATTTCCATTACTCCAATCAATTTTCATTTTCATTTTCATTCATTCATCATCCCATCCATTTTTTTTTCAATCCATTCATTTTTCATCCATCCATCCTTTTTTTCATCAAAATCCCAAATTTCATTTATTTTCATCATCCAATTTATTATTTAATTCAATTACTTTATTAATAATTATTGTTTTGTTATTATTATCCATTTTTATTTCACATTCAATTTCATTCATTTTTTAACCAATTTCTTTAATTTTTCATTTTTTCATTTTTTTCTCTTTTCATTATTTACCATTATTTTATTTAATAAAATTATATTATTATTTATCATTAATGAATAAAAAAAATAATAAATAATAAAATTAATAAAAATAATTTAATAATTACTTAAATTAATAGTTAATTTAAAATGATAATAATTAAAAACAAAAAAAAAAAACAACAAAAAAAAAACAAAAACAAACAAAAAAAAAAAAAAAACAAAATAATTAAATTAAATTAATAAATTTAAGAACCAAAATAAATAAATAATAATTAATGGATATAAATAATAATAAAAATAAATAATTAAAATTAATTTTAATACAAATAAATGAAATTAATTAATAAAACTACAAATTAAATAAAAATAAAATTTGGATTGTAATAAACTACCAAAACCCAATAAAACAAAAAAACTTTTTAGTTATAAAAAAAAAAAAAAAACAATAAAAAATTGATAAAAAAAATTCAGTTGAGAAATAATAATAAATAATTATAATAATTTAAAATAATTAAAATAATAATTTAATAATATAAATAATAATAATAATTTAAATAAAAAAAACAACAAAAAAAACCCAAATAATGATATTGGGATAATTGATAATGGGATATTAAAAAAAACTAAAAATTTTAAGGGGGGGAAATAACAACAAAATTTTAATGATTTTTTTAATAATTTAATGGGTTGAAAATAATTTAAATTAAATATGGGCAAAAAAAAACCCCATTTTTTTTTTTAAATTGGAAAAAAAAAACTTTATTATTATTATCAACTCATTTCTTTCTTCTTCTTCTTCTTCTTATTATTATCTTATTATTTATTATTATTATTAATTATTATTATCATTATTATGATTATTATTGTTATCATCATCATTATCATATCATTATTATTATTTATTGTTATTACTATTGTTATTAATATATGGTTTATTATTACTGTTATTATTCACTATCATTATTAGTCTCAGAGTAGTTGTTTTGTTATTATGTCATTATTCTTATTATTCTTTTTAGTATTCTCAATATTAATATTAGTATCATTATTAGTACTGTCATTATTATTATTCGTATTATTTTATTATTATTATATTATTATTATTATTCATAATTATCATATTATATTATTATTATATATTATATTATTATTTTATATTATTATTATTATTATTATTAGTATTTATTATTATCATTATTAGTATTATTATTATTATTAAATCATTATTCATCCTTATTATTATTATTATTATCATTATTTAATATTTAATATTATTATTATTATTATTACATTAATTATAATAATAATAATACTATTATTATAATCATTGTTATAATAATAATGATAATAATAATAATAATAACAATAATAATAGTAAAAATAATATTAATAAAATGTTATTATTATATTGTTGCTGTTGTTGTTGTTGTTGTTGCTGTTATTATTTATTATTATTATTATTATTATTATTATTATTATTATTATTATTATCATTATCATTATCATTATTATTATTATTACAATTATTATTATTATCATCATCATCATCATCATCATCATCATCATCATCATCATCATCATCATCATCATCATCATCATCATCATCATCATCATCATCATTATTGTTGTTGTTGTTACTCCCATTGCCATTCTCATTATTGTCATTATTATTATGATGATGATGATTATGATATTATCATATTTGTTATTATCATTATTATCACCCTCCTCCTCATCATTATTGTTATTATCATCATTATTGTTATTATTATTATTATTATTATTATTATTATTATTATATTGTTTGTTGTTGTTGTTTGTTGTATTATCATTATATTATTATGTTATTATTATACTTTATTATTATTATTATCATTATTATTATTATCATTGTCATTATTACTATTATCATTATTGTATCATTATTATTATATTAATTATTATTATATTATCCTAATGTATTATTATTATATTATTATTATCTATTATTATTATTATTATTGTATTGTTATTGTTATGATAATATCATCCTTATCGTTATCATCATTATTATTATCATTATTATTATTATTATTATTATTATTATTATTATTATTATTATTATTATTATATTATCATCATCATCATCATCATCATCATCATTATTTTGTTATTACTATCATAATGATGATAATAATAATAATAATAAAAAAGAATAATAGTAACAACAATAATAATAAATATTTTTATTATCATTATTATAGTCATTGTTATAATTATTATCATTATTATTATTATTATTATAATTATATTACTATCATTATTATTATCATTGTTTTTTATTATTGTTGTTGTTATAATTATTTTACTATTATTGTTATTGTTGATATTATTATCATTATTGTTATTATTATTTTATTATTATTATTATTATTAATATTATTATTATATTGTGATTATTATTATTATTATTATTATTATTATTATTATTATTATTATTCTTATCATAGATTAGTGAGTATCAGTATACTACGGGTTATATCAATGTTGTTATTATAATCATTTTACTAATTAGTTGTATTTTGTTTTATAATTATTATTTGCACCATTATTAGTATTTATATTAGTATTATTATTATATTTTATATTATATTATTATTATTATTATTATTATGATTATGATTAATATCATATTGATTATTATTATAGTATTATGTCATTATCATTATTAGTATTAATTATTAGTATTATTATTATTATATTTATCATATTATTGTTGTTGTTGTTTGTCTTGCTATATTATCATTAAGTTGGTTATCATTAATTTTTTGTTATTGTTATTTTTGCTTTTATTTTGTTTACTATTTATACGGTTATTATTTCTTTTATATTACTATTTATTGTTATTATTATATTATTATTAATTATTATTATTATTATTATTATTATCATTCATTATAATATCATTATCATTATCATATTATTATATTATTATTATTATAATTATTATATATTAATCTTATTATTATTTTTATATCGTCATCAGTAATCATTTCTAAATCATTATCATAGTTTAAATCATTATTATTATTGTATTAATTTGCATTTACCATTTGAATATAATAACAATATAGTAAATAACGGTAATAATATAATGGAACAATAATAATTATAATGAAAAACGGCGGATAATGATGATAAATGTAATAATAATCTAAGACTAATACTACTAGCTAATAATGATAATAATAATAATAATAATGATGATGATGAGGATGATGATGATGATGATGATGATGATGATGATGATGATGATGATGATGATTGAGATGAGATGATGATAATAAATAATAATAATAATAATGATAATAATAATAATGATAATGAAGGTCTATGATAATATCATTATTGTTATTGTTATTATATATGACTATTATTATCATAGTATTGAAAATTAATTTTGAAATCATTGCAATCACTGTTATTGCTGTTGTTGCTATAAAAGCCAGATTATTATTATCATCATTTATAATGAATTAATCATTATAATTGTGATTGTTATTATTCTTTATATCAATATCAATATCATTATTGTGGTGTTGGTTGTGTTATAATTCTTATTATTATCGTTATTATTATCAGTGTTATTATTCTATTATTATTAATTAGTATTATTATATTATTATGATGATTATTATTATTATACTTGATTATGATTATTATGGTTATAATTATTTTATCATTGGTATTAGGGATTTATTATTACTATATTATTATTATATTATTATTATATCATTATTATTATTAATATTGTTGCTGTTGTTGTTGTTGTTTTACTATTATCATTAATTTTTGTTATTGTTATTTGTGTTTTTATTTTTGTTACTCCTTATATTGTTATTTGTGTTTTTATTTTGTTATTCCTTATAATGGTATTATTTTTTTGTTTTTATGTTATTATTATTATATATTATTATTATTATATTATTATTATTATTATTTCTTATTCATTTACTAATTATCATTATCGTTAATAGTATTATGAGAGATATCATTGTTAACTTATTATTGTTGTGTTATTAATCATTATCATTATACTTATAACTAGAAATGATAATAATAACGATAATAATAATACTATTAAAATAATAATTATAATGAAAAACAGATAAAATGAGATAAAGATAATAATAATAATAATAACAATAATAATAATAATAATAATAATAATAATAATAATATAATATATAATAATAATATTAATAATAGTGAAGATTTATGATTAAATATCATTATCGTTATTGCCAGGCGGTGATTATATTTATCATTATGTTATGAATCACTATTATTATATTATATTATTATCATCATCATCATCATCATCATCATCATCATCATCCTCATCATCCACTTCATCATCCTCATCACATCATCATCATCATCATCATCATCACATCATCATTACAGTATTATTTACCTTATTCCTTATTTACATCAACGTAATATGAAAATGATTATCATTAATATCATGGCGGTTATTTTTTCGTCATCATCACATTCATCATTATTATATTATTATTATAATATTATTAGTATTATTATATTATTATATCGTTATTATTATTATTATCGTATTATTATTAATAATCGGTATCATTATTATTAACATTATATAATCGTCATCACTATTATTGCTGTTGTTGTGTGATATAAAAGGTGTTAATCAAAAAAATGGGTTTTGCTTGATTACATTTTCACCATACGCTACTCCCTTTCTTGGTTACAGAAATGAAATCGGAGTTAGTTACTTCTTGATAAAAATTTTCCCCACTAAACAAGCAAAAAAGATCTCGAAAGGCCCTATTAGTAAATCTACTTACAAATAATAATTTTACATTACAGTAAATATAAAGTTATATCCACATACAGTTTAAGAATTTAAGTTAAATAATATTAATGTTCTTCTTCTTTCTTTTAACGGTAGGTTCATGTCTGAGCCGCCGCGTCACAGTATGATACTTAATTGTAGTTTTATGTTCTGTGAATGCTCTGGGAGTGAGTACGTGTAGGGTCCCCAGTTCCTTTCGCGGAGAGTCCGGTGTTACTTTTTTAGGTAATCATTCTCTCTATTTTATCCGGGCTTGGGACAGCACTGACTTGGGCTGGCTGGGCCAACCAGTGGATAGGTAGGCAATTCGAGGTGAAGTTCCTTGCCCAAAGCCCGAAACTCGACTTCGAACCCTCGAAATCAAGATGGCCGTCGTGACAGTCGTGATTGAAGTCCGACGCTCTAACCATTCGGCCACGCGGCCCCAATCTTAATGTTAGATCCTACTTAAAAATTAGATTTATCTATAGTTTAATCTATTTATGGCTAAAAATTATAAATAAACTTCAAATATTACTGCAGTTAAAAATCCCCCTAAAGTTAAATCTACATATTATTAATGTAGTTACTGGTAAATCTGCTTACATCTAAATTAAACTTACAGTTTATCTATTTACTCTCAAAGAACATTCTAATCTTTTCCGTCTTGGTGAAATGGCGTCGCTTCCCAAAACGAAGGACCAGAATACGAAAAGCTATCTGTCAGTAATCCCAACCACGGAATGTAGCTTCAAATAAACGCTCCATTTACCTTTCCATATTTCTATCTTTACACTTAGTTATGTTCCACTGTTTTCATTTACACTTAATAAAAAAAAAAAAAAAAAATCAAGGAATTGAATACAGTGATGCAGGTGAGGTAGGCTGACATAGTCTGGCCTATTATTCACACCAGACAGAGAGATGAACTTCGTATGTTTTATCTCCTGATTTCTGTGGAAGTGAACATTAGGTGTTTATCATAAAGGCATGGTTTTCTTACTTTGATGCTAAAAGGATTCCACGATAAAGGTTTTAATATATATCTATATATAATATATCTATTATATATAATATATATATATATATTATATATATATATACACACACACATTATACTATAATATAAATATTATACTATCTATATATATATATATATATCTATATATATGATATACAACATAGATATTAGAATATATGTGTGTGTGTGTGTGTGTGTGGGTGTGTGCTTGTGTGTGTGTGTAGGTGTGTGATTGTGTGTGTGTGTTTTGTGTGTGTGTGATTGTTTTTTTTGTGTGTCTGTGCGGTGTATGTGTATATTGGTGTGGTGATCATATCATATCTTCTTATTGTTTACCTTTTGCTGTTATGGACAAATTCTAATAACAATGGAATTTTGTTTGCAATTAGTTTGTATAGCTGTTTGTGTAATGGCTCGTAAATATACATTGCCCTCGGTAACTTGATAACAAGATACATTGTAACACGCACCACGTTATTTACGTTTAATTATGCCATGAGTGCGTGCGTAAGTATATATATATGTGTGGTGTGTGTGTGTGGGTGTGTGATGTGTGTGGTGTGTGTGTGTGTGTGGTGTGTGTGTGTGTGTGTGTGTGTGTGTGTGTCGTGTGTGTGTGTGTGTGTGTGTATGTACAATGGTTGTATGTCAAGGGGGGGGGGGGGTCACTAGATGTTCGCATAAATTGCATGGTATTTACTTTGATACTAAGGATTCCACGATAATGTCTGAATAATATTATACATACCATAGACACACACACACACACACACACCACACACACACACACACACACACACACACACACACACACACACACCAATATAGATATATATATATATATATATATATATATATATATAGTATATATATAATATATGTGTGTGGTGTGGTGGTGTGTGTGTGTGTGTGTGTGG
>NC_051421.1:18177005-18197005 GCF_015228065.2 Penaeus monodon | reverse complement strand
TATTGGCATTAAGTAAGACTACAAACGGTACTATCTGTTATCCGGTTGCTTTAATCACTGAACAACACACCTGCATATGAATATACACATTTAAAAAATATATAATAATATATATATATAGATATATATATACATTATATATATACACATCATACATACATATATACATATATAAATACACACACACACACCACACACACCACACACACACACACACACACACACAGATATATCTATATATATATATATAATATTATATCTATATATATATATATGTATATATATATTATTCAATAGCCATTCATGCCACTGCAAGGACATAGGCCTCTCTCAATTCATACTGAGAGGTATATGGCGTGCCCCACCCTTGGCCTGATTGATGCCCTTCCTAATCAACGCGGTTTGTACCACGGCAGGTGACTACCCCTAAGACACATGCGCTCGACTTCACAAGCGCGTATGTCGTTTTTCTGGGTAGGCAATCGAAGTGAAGTTCATGTCCCAAGGAAACATCGCGCCGGCGGTGACTCGAACCCTCGAACTCAGATTGCGTCGTGACAGTCTGGAGTCCAATGCTCTAACCACTCGGCCACCGCGGCCCCTCATATATATATATTATATATCTATATTATATATAAGTAATATATATACCATATATATATATATAATATATGTATACATATATATTATATATATAATATGTATATATATATGTATATATATAATATAATATATATATATATAGATATTATATATATATATATATATTGTATATGTATATGTATATATCGCGTACGCATACATAGTGTGTGTGTGTGTTTAAATGAAGAAAAATGGCGAACTACTATCTCTTGGCTAGGTCTACAAGGAAAGGTCCTGATGAGTAGGCTTATCATTTAGGTCATTCGACCGTTACTACAAGATATAATCAGTCACTGAGAAGGAGAAATACCTAAAGAGAATATATATATGCACTTCAAAAACAACACTGACAGAACTTTTCCTCACATGTCCTACTTGTAATTATTAAAAATTAAACAAATTCGTGGCATGTGACGGTGTCGGAGCGTCGCGATTATACGTTTAGCGTGAGATGAAAATTTAATGGAAATGGTTCGTTTTCATTGTTATTTTCGCTTCGAAAGGACCTTTTTTTTTATTAACTTGGGCCACGGTAGGAAGAAGAAGATGAGAAAAAGGGAGAGAAGATAAAGAGCGAGGGCGTAAAGAGAGATAAAAATATTATATATAATATGCATCCCAAAGATCTAAGAAGAAGAAAGAAAGTGACAAAGAAAAATGATAACGCAAACTGATATGGTTTGGCAAAAGGATTTGTAGGAAGGAGTAGGAGGATAACAATGTATGGTAATTCAGAATCTCGTAGAACACGGCAGTTGAGTGGAGACAAGTGCATTGCCGAGGAAATCATGACAGTCCCATGACAAATGCATCTCACTACGTTTTTTTCTTTCTTTCTTTCTTTTGCTTTTCGTATCTTAGAGTATGCATATGATCATTTATATCATCCGTTAGATGATATTATGAGTTTGTATATGAAGACTATGCGTCATATTTTATTGTTGGTAGTTGTGATGCTAAGCTCCTTAATTTTACATTAGGACTTTATTTTGGTAGCTCAAGTTTTCATATAGACGAATTGCGACAGTATTAACGGGTAAGAGTAGACCAGGCATAGCAGATAGTGTAAGGACAATCTGTTAAGGAAGGAGTTATAAAGGATTTCACACTTGATTTGGTGTTAATGGAGAAGCTTGAACTGAGGCTGTGTATGTTTGTGAGATGAATAGACAGTATATATACAATGTACGTATGCATATTGATGTGTTGTTGTTTGTGTGTGTGTTGTGGGTGTATGGTGGTGTGTGTGTGTGTGTGTGTGTGTGTGTGTGTGTGTGTGTGTGTGGTTGTGTTGTGTGTGTGTGTTCAAAAGACAGGAAAGGCGAAAAAGAGGGAGTCAGCCATACATACATGCGCACACACACACACACACAACACACCCCACACACACACCACACACCACACCACACACACACACACACACAACAACACAAATATATATATTATATATTATATTTATATATATATATATATATATATATCGATATATATATATATTAATTGAGTATGTTCCGTAAAATTAGTTTATGAACTTTGGAAAAAGAGCCACAGTGTATGACGGATAAACAGAAAATAGGATGACGCAAGCATTCAAAAACACTCCCTCCCCCTTATCTCTGATTTCAGGTCGTTAAAAAACAGGGCCATGTTATTGCCCTGGCATAGTCCTGCGGCCACAGGTCAAATTCCTTTCAGCACAAAAAAAAAAAAAACGAGAGAAGAAGAAGAGGAGAAAGGAAGAGAGAGAAAAAAAGAGAAAAACGATGTCGCCTTGTATCACAAAGCCTCAGTTTACCGATCTTTTTCATTTTAGTGCTAAAAAATCTCTTTTGAAAAAAGTAACACTCTTTCTCTCACGCTGTATATTTAAACTTATTTGAATTAAGTCAAATGGTACATTCTCCTCTTTGAATCCTGAGTGATTAAATAAAGCCTGTAACGTTGGTATATGCCGTTAGATCCAAACCATATTCTTAAATGTAATCTCTGTATTCTTTGGTTGTACATATGTCTCATGCCAACGTAATAATAATAATGATAATAGTGATGATAATAAAAGTAGTAATAATAATAAAAATAAAATCATGACGCTGATGGTCATGATGATGATGATGTGATGATGAGATGATGATGATGATGATGATGATGATGATGATGAAATGTGGATGATTGATGATGATGATTGTGATGATGATGATGATGATGATGATGTGCATGATAATAATAACAATAACAGAACATAATAACAATAATAATAATAATAATAATCATAATAATATTAATGATTAAAAATATTTTAATTAAAAATAATAAAAATTATAATTTTAATAATAATGATATTAATAATAATATTGAAATAGTACTCTTTGATGTACATATGTCTACATGCCTAACATGAGACTACTACTGATAATAGTAATTCATAATAATAGTAATGATAATAAGAATGAAGAATGATGATGATGACAATAATGATGACGATGATGTGAGATGATGAGAAAACGGAAGATAATAATAATAGTATAATAAGAAAAAATAATAAAAATAAAAATGTTGATGAATATAATAATAAACATGAGGATGGCTGTAATTTAAATTTATGATAATGATAATAATAAACATTCTCTTGAGAAACATACATGCTCTTTTGGTCTAAGATTAGGCTCATCAGGACTTTCCGTTTTGTTTCACCCCACCGCCTGCTTACCGAATGAAAGCTTGACGTACGCAATGCAGCTCGTTGAATATAATAACGCGAGTGAATAAATACGTTAGATCAATGAAACGGATAATGTTAACAAGTATTTTCGTCAAAGGGAAGGACTGGAAATCTTTGTTATTGTTGTGTCAATCCCTATGTTATCGTCAGTTTCTTTATTCTGATATTTCTACTGGACATTATTATCATTTGGGTTAAGTCTGTATCAAGTTGTGGGGGTTTCTTGATAAGTCCGAATGTAATGTTTCGTGTAGATGTAGATATAGAGGTAAGTATAATGAACTGTTTGTTTAAAATGGTTGTGAAATGTTTCAGCTGTTTTTGTTTTGCCTGGTTCTGTATTTTGTAAAGAACTGTAGTATGGTGTGTCTAAAATTCATGTGTGTCATGTGGTGGTGTTTGTAATATTCGCGTTTGCCAATACTTATCACGATGGTTGCGATCTTGTACATGACTGCGAGTTTTGCGTGCATTGTCCGCGTGCCTTGATCAGTTCCAAATTAATTAAGTTTTTAATGTGTAGTAATGGCAGGTTTTACGTGTGCAAATGCGTGCCAATAAATCTGGCGCGGCAACTCAAAGGGGAAACTGAAGTTGCTCTGAGGGTTAGCCAGGCACCGTTTGCTATTTGGTTGTGTGAAGGAAAGTATGTACCATACGCTGGTCGTTGGGTCATTTACAGTTTATCCCTTGTGTTAGAAGTCTGGCCGTGTACGTTAGACATCCACAGTTCTTCTTCAGTTCGATTTTGGAGTCTACATGTAGGCGCGATGCCCAAGTGTTGTAATTATGTTAAAAGGTAGCCCGAGAGATAGTTGCATGACCCTATGGATGCCATTAGTGGTTACATAAAGTATACGAGTTATTTATTAGTATGGATAAATCGTCATCCTAATAATGATAAATCGAAAGAAGAAATCATTATCAAAACGTTCTCGCAGAAATGTTGAGCGTGAATAGTGGGAGGTAGCAATAAATAGGAGGAGGAGGAGGTCATTAGTGTATAGGTAGAAAGGTCATAATGATAGGAAAAAAATAAGTCATTATTTATAGGAGGAAGAAGCCATTAATGTATAGGAGAAGAGGCAGTAATGTTATAGGGGGAAGAGGTAATCAATAAATAGGAGGAAGAGATCAGTTAAAGTTATAGGAGGAAGAGGCCATAATGTATAGGAGGAAGAGATCAGTAAAGTATAGGAGGAATGAGGCCATTAATGTATAGGAGGAAGAGGTCATTAATGTGCAGGAGGAAGAGGTTATGAATATATAGGGAGAAAGAGGTCATTAATGTATTGGAGAAAGAGGTCATCAGTTAAACAGGAGGAAGAGGTCATAACATATAGAAGAAGAGGTCACCAATAAATAAGAGGAAGAGGTCACCCCCCCCAATAATAGGAAGGAGAGGTCATTAAGCACAGTAAGAAGAGGTCAGTAATGTATAGGAGGAAGAGGTTATTAATGCTAAGGAAGAAGTAATTGATGTATTGAAAAGAAAAAAAAACAATAAATGTATATGAGGGAGAAAAGCGATCCTAATGTATAGAAAAAGACCATCAATAACGTTATAAGAAAGAAAACAAGCCTAGAATGGGAAGAGACAGTGACAAGACAGAAGAACCACTGTGAAATAGAATACGCTGGTTCCTGCACGTTATAAAAGCAGTGGTTCTATTAAAGATAGGTCCTGTAATCCTGGACAGCAAACACTGATAATGAAAAATTACAAAATGATGACATAATGCCAACCACGACCAACAATGAAAGATACATTTGAATTGACAATAACAATCAAACCTTACTATTACAGGCCATTATCAAAATACCAATAATTCAATACTACACCGCTCTTCTTTATCTTATAACGATCATTATCACTTTACTATTACGCCACTGAACAAACGCACTATTCATCATCACGGAATATTTATTTACGTCACTGATTCATCATCACGTCCACTATTACGTCACTGATCATCATGTAACATATAAGTCACTTATCGTCATCAACGTCGCTATCTCCGTCACTGGACCATTATCCCGTCGTTGTTAATCATGATTCGTCACGTCGTTATTACGTCACTATCAGACTGCCAACCATGCCTTTCTAACGAGTCCATTCTTCCTCACAGGCTGAGATCTCCACGTACCTGCTGGATTGTCCTCTGCAGGAAGTGTGCGAACGTGACGCATGGGCAAAGCGAGACCTGATACTATTCTCGAGAGCCTCATTGCTCTTTGGTTAGGAAGTTTTTTTTTTTTTTTTTTTTTTTCTACTGTTAGGAGTGTTGTTAGCGAAAATAGGGTTACGGTTATGCAGTGTGTTTAATCGACCATTTTTGGTGGGGCTTGGTATATTTGTATGAAAAATTGGCTTGTGGCGTTGTTTTAACCCGAGTTGAGCTTTTCTTTTGTCGTGTTTAACAAAGCTATGACCCAAATTGGAATAACCATTTCTCCAAAAACCACAATATTAACATGTTTTTTTTAATTATATTATTATATTTTATATATCATGATTTGCTTCGACTTACCTTTTGTTATTATCAAACAAGGCCCTCGCCTTCCCAAAGACTATCACAAGTCAAACAAATTAACTTCTACTCCTGCAGGAACTGAACCACACGTGGCAGCGACCGGACAGCGAGGTGTATGGAGGACGCGGGCACATGCAAGGAGATGTACCGTGTCCTTTCGACGACAGGCAGTAGTGGTATCGCATCCCGGCTCCCGAATGTACTCCTGGGCGCGAGAAGAATCCTATCCTTCTCTAAGGAATGCACATGTCAAGGATGTGGTTGTCCAGATGAGGTGCCTTTCTCCTGGTGTCTCCACCGCATCCATCCCATCTAATAGGATGTTGTTAATCCAGGGAGGGGGAGTTTTACGTAATAAATAAGCTGGCTGCAAAAAAAAGGGAATTTCTTGTAAAGTCCAATAAATACGTAAGCTTTGAACCACTCCGTTACAGAGTGGTTTCTCGTTGTTTACTCTTGGCTTCTAGTTTGTTACCTTTTTTATTTTATTTTATGTTAGTTACGTCATCGATGTTTTCGCACCCCCCCCCTTCGTTTTTTTTTATGTCTTTTAGTTTTAAAGTGATTTCTTCTTTGACAGCCCTTCAGTTGACCTTATCTTCTGTTTCTGTTTTCATGCCTTCCTCTGTTTCTTTTATTGCATTTCTACTCCTAGCTTTAGAGTGACATTTTCATAGGAACATTCAAAAATTATCTCGAACTGTATCATTCACTGGCGAAACATGTTCATACCTTTCGCTCACATCAAGACACCAAGATCTGTTTCTCTCCATAAACGAAGTGGCATGCAATCGTTGTCCGATATGTAGATAACATACATTACATCGGCCTATGTATCTTACGGTGATTCAATTAGTCTTCCCAAAAGCCCTGTATCATTATAGAAGTGATTGGAAAATTAGACCCGCAATGTGAATAAAATATTGGGATATTTTAAATAAAATTTGACTTGTATGTAGCGTTATGTGGAACAGGTTACATCAAAGTTTATTCTGTTGTTCACTTTATCGTTCTTCACATTTACATATTCATTTGCCTTTATACGTTTTTCAAATGTATATCGAATTCAAAGCTGAATGGTGATATGTCAGGTACATGTCAGTCACGTTATTACTTACATAGGTTTACATAGATCTTACATATAAGAAAATATCCCGGTTCTGTATGGGAATATATGGTATATTGTAACTAATTGAATGAGATAATGCGAACATTGAATTTGTTTCAAAGGAAATGATTCTAGAATCATTTTTTTTCACTTCTATTCATATATAGATAGATATATATAAGTATTATATAGTATAGATAGATATATAGATAGAAGATATATATGATGGCACATGATTATACATACATTTGTCTATATAGTAGCAGATGTATATATCTACATATATATATAGATATATAGATGATATAGATATATATAATATATAATATAATTATAGATATATATATAGATATGATATATATATGCACACACACACAACACACACAGCACACACACCACCACACCACACACACACACACACACACACACACACAACACACCACACACACACACACACACACACACCACACAAACACAAACACAAACACAGACACAAACACACACACACACAAACCACACAACACACACACACAAACACACACACACACATATACATGCATATTTATATGTATATATATATACATCTATTGTATGTCCTGTTATATATAATATATATATATATATATTATATATATATATATACATATATAATATTATTATATATATATATCTATATATATATATATATAGATATAATATATATATTATCTATATATATATGCCACACACACACACACCACACACACACACACACACCACACACACACACACACACCACACACACACACACACACACACACAACACACCACACACACACACACACACACCACACACACACACACACATATACATGCATATGTATATGTACTATATATAACAATATATTTGTATGTCTGTAATATAATAGATATTATTATATACCATACTAGATTATATATGAATATATATATATTAATATATATATATATATATATATAGAATATATATATATATATAATATAATATATACATGTATATGTATGTGGGTGTGTGTGTGTGTGTGTGTGTGTTTTGTTGGTTGTCTTGTGTTGCGTGTCGTAAAGGTATATAATATATATATACATATATATATATAGATATATATATATATTATATAAGATTATATAATATATTTATTTTTGTATTATATATTAGTTAGATAGTTATGTATAGTACATTCCCTTCCATGAATATGGGGAATTTCACTTCAATTAGTGCGACAATTTAGTTTGTGGTCGGTACTTTTTTTTCTATTTTTGAATCCATAGCCTCCTTGGTTCTCGAATATCGTTTTTCCACTTGATATCGGGCCTATCCTCCTTTGTATCATACCTTAAATCGGCTTGTATTTGTTTTCGAAAGCAAAACATGTTCGTGTTTCCTGTTGTGAAGATATTAGTAACCTATTTATTATTTATTATTATACAAACAGATAATGTTAAAATATGTGTTTTTTTCACCATTTATAATGAAAGCACGAAAAAGTCTATATATATATATATATATATTATCTATATAGATATATATATATATATAATATATATATATATATATATATATATATATATATATATATATATAATATATATATAATATATATATATATATATAATTATATATATATATATCTATATATGCGAAATGACGCAGTTTACATTTTTCAAGGCATAGGAAAATAATATTCCTTACTAATACTACTAACTTGACTTAAGGAAAACAAAGGAAAAAAAAACAAAGAAACATAAATAGATATCCGTTATTAATTACGATATCATTACAAATTTTTCAGATAGACACATAAAGTAGATGTGCACTATACTAACATTCAAGAGACTACGCTCCTTATAATTAGAGAAAATTCCATGCTTTTCCCCACGGGCTCGCGCACCACTTGGAAATTACTGCCCCCCCCCTAGATTAGTAGCCTCTTGTATAAACGTAGCTAATATTGTAAAAATATTGCCTGTTACATCAGGGTCTTCTTAAACTCATAATTTATGCACATATGAAAATACCATAGAGAACAGTACGTCTTATTTCAGAAAACCTGTAAGCACATACCATTCCTCAGATATGGGGATCATTGCCCAGAGATAATTTTACAGACGAAAACTGTTCGGCGCAATCTCCTTCTTCCATATATCTACAAGATATCTTACTACGTACAATGGGACGTGGAACAACACGGTCTGATCCTCTAAAGTTTAATCTTCAGTTCTTATAATTTCTTGCTTGACTCTTTATACCGTTCTAGATTTCTCCGATTTTAGAAGATAAATGAGTTTTATCAGTGCTTGAAAATATAACAATTTTTCAATTATACATTAAGTAAGGTACACACTGAATAAAATGTAGCATACATATTTATATGTATATAATATACACACAATATGAATAAATAAATAAGTAAAATAACAATACATAAATATATATACACACAATCACCCCCCAATATATATATATATATATATATATATATATATATATATATTATATAATATAGAGATATTATATATAACATATAATATATATATATGCTATATATATATAATATATATTATAATATCTATATATATATATATATATATATATAATATATATATGTGTGTGTGTGTGGTGTGTGTGTGTGTGTATTATACTATATATATATATAATATATATATATATATATATATATAATATATATATATATTCTATCATAAATATATATAATATTACATACATATATATTACACATATATATACATCTACATACATACATACATACATACATCCATACATATATATATATATTATATTAATATATATATATATATATATATATAATATATATATATATATATGTATGATGTATACACACGCACCACAACATTCAGACACATACCACACACACACACACACACACACACAGCCACACACACACACACACACACACACAAAACACACACACACACACACACACACCACACACACACACATCACCCACTACACACACCAACACACACACACAAACACCACACACAACCACACACAACACAACACACACACACACACCACACACCACAACACAAACACACACCATATATATATATTATATATATATATATATATATATATATATATATATATAATATATATATATATTTACGACATATATTTATATTTGTTATAATATATATATATATATATATATATATATATATATATCTCAATATCACACACACACACACACACCCACACACACACACACACACACCACCACACACAACACACACACACACACACACAACACACACACATATATATATATCCAAGATATATACATACATAATACATATATATACATATATATATATATATATATATAATTATATATATATAAATTCTATATATATTAATACAAACACACACACACACAGACACACACACACACACACAAAACACCACACACACACACACGCACGGCACGCACACGCACACGCACATATATGTATGTGTGTGTGTGGTTTTGTTTGTTTGTTTGTTTGTTGTTTGTGTATGTGTGTGTGTGTCTTGTGTGTGTGTGTGTGTGTGTGGGTGTGTGTGTGTGTGTGTTGTGTGCTGCTGGTGAGTGCGTGCGTGTGTGTGTGTTGCGTGTGTAGTGCGTGTGTAGTGCGTGTTGTAGTGCGTGTGTGTGCGCGCGCGTGTGTGTGTGTGTGTAGTGTGTGTGTGGGGGTGTGGTGTGTGGTGTGTGTGTGTGTGCTATGTGTGTGTGTCCTATGATGTCTGGTGATAAGCTACATAAGTGTGTGTGTTTGTGTTTGTTTTGTGTGTGTGTGTGTGTGTGTGTGTGTGAATGTTTTGGATGTGTGTGTGTGTGTGTGTGTGTGTGGTGTGCATGTATATATGTATAAATAATATATATATAACTATAATATATATATATATATATATATATAGATATAACATATATATGTGTGTGTGTGTGTGTATGGTGTGTTCTGGTGTGTGTGTGTGTGGTGTGTGTGTGTGTGTGTGGGTGTGTGTTGTGTGTGTGTGTGTGTGTGTTGTGTCTGTGTGTGCATGTATATATATACATTATATATATATATATATTATATATATATATATATATATAATATATACATATATATATAGGGTGTGTAGTGTGTGTGTGTGTGTGTGTGTGTGTGTGTGTGTGTCTGTTGTCGGTGTGTGTATGTATGTAGTGTGTATGTGTAGTATTAAATTATGGTAGCAATAGCAAGCAGATAAATGAATTGGCATCTGTGTTTTTCCTGCATATCTGTATATATCTCTTTCCATATATTACACGAGTGTGAATCGCTCCGCCTTACCTGAATCTCTTGGGGCGCCAGTGAGGAGGTTTCGCTCTCGTCTGGAATCCGCGATGACGAGGAAGCCGTGTCTAAAACCCTAAAAATTGTATTTGCCGTAGATGGAGCTCGTAAACCTGAAGTGTGGATGATGGGTTTAGAAGAAAATGCGTAATCATCAATTCACAGCTATGCTAGAAATTAAGATGATCAGTCTGTTAGCACAAAGTACAGATCAGGTTGTGATATCATTATGAATGTAAATTCCAGCGGATAGAGAGAAAGAGATACAGTAGTATAAAAGTGAAGGATAGATGGGGAGGGAGATAAAGAGGAGAAAGAAGAAAGAAAGAGAAAGAAGAGAAAGATAGAGAGAGAGAGAGAGAGAGGAGAAGGACGAGAGGAGAGAGAGAGAGATGGAGAGGATGAGAGAGAGAGACGAGAGAGAGGGAGATAAACAGATCGATCAATAGATAGTAGAGACTGAAGGCGCGAGGGACAGAGAGCGAGGGAGAAAGAAAAAAATAACAAAATATTAAACACCAAGCCTGACTATAGCGATTGCACCCAAACCTACGAATCGCTCGTCAAGAAAGGGAGCACTGATCGGCAAAAAAGAAATCGGTTCCCAGCGCTCCCGAGGTTTCGATATCATAGAGGACTGATATTCTCTTGAATCCTCTTTGTCGGTGTCATCTCCCAGCGTTCATGGAATCGAGCATTTACCTGATTTTTGTATTACACCTGAAGGAATGGAAAGAACTAATCATTTTGTATTCGGGACCATCTTTCAATTTATGGGTTAGATGTCTTTGGATCATGAGTTTTAAGTATTAAAGCTGATGTCCAGAAAACTATACTTTACAAAAGGGATTAAAAAACAATAAAAAGGGAAATGGTTGGCCACTACCTTCTCGTGAATTCCGAGCTCTGTGTTTTGTATCATTATCCAAATAGTTCAGTCGTATTCTTGGAAAAACTCAGCATCGTCCTGGATTTCATAGAGTGGTACCACATAGCGCATTTTTTTACAGGTGCAGGGACTGCTTCATAGTGTTGAAAAAACTGGACAAATTTCATTCATGTAGGGTGTGCCACCATGTCAATATCGACGGTGAGGGACGTCTTCACACGGGACAACTCGCCGAGTCCAGGTCATCATGTGGTTTGAGGGTAATGCTTTATTATGCTATTTTTTGGCCCGAAGAACCATCAAGATTCTGTTTCACCCCCTCCGGATCAGAAAAAGCTAAGAGGGAGATTCCTGTATTCAGTGAGAGTTTGGTGGATACTTCCTGAGTACATTACATGGAAGGACACATTCTCTTGAACAACGGGAAGCAGTACTCAAGTAGGATACCTAGCAAAGGGCGGACGGATAATCAGGCCTGGGGCATAATGGCCATAGACATGCCCTCTAAACATAAAAGCCTCAGCCTGCGAGCCACCCAGGAAGATGCGGTCGACGCTGCTTGGGTAACGAGGACACACTCGAGAACTCCGGGTAAACTCCTCCACAGTTGTAGCGGGCAGACGAAGGTTAAAAAATTATTTATGCTTGTGAAAACGAGCCACGTGTGAGGATAACAGAAAATGGGATGACGCAAGCATTCAAAAACACTCCCTCCCCTTATCTCTGGTTTCAGGTCGTAAAAACAGGCCCTGTTATTGCCCTGGCATATCCTGCGGCCACAGGTCAATTCCTTTCAGCCAAAAAAAAAAAGAGAGGAAGAAAGAAGAGAAAGAGAGAGAGAGAAAAAAAGAGAAAAACAGATGTCCCTTGTTATCACAAAGCCTCATTTTTACCGTCTTTTTCATTCTTAGTGATAAAAAAATCTCTTTTGAAAAAAGTAACACTCTTTCTCTCACGCTGTATATATTAAACTTATTGAATTAAAGTCAAATGGTACATTCTCCTTTTTAACCCTGAGTTGATTAAATAAGGCCTGTAACGTTTGGTTAATGCCGTTTAGATCCAAAACCATATTTTTAAAATGTATCTCTGTTTTCTTTGGGTACATATGTCTACATGCCTAACGTAATATAATAATAATAATAATGATGATAATAAAGTAGTAATAATAATAAAAATAAAATAATGATGCTGAGGGTTTATTGATGATGAATGATGAATGATGATGATGATGATGATGATGATGAGGATGATGATGATGTATGAGGGGAATGAGGATGATGAGCTGATGTTTGATGATGATGATATGATGATGAATATATAAAATAATAACAATAACAAAATAATAAAATAAATAATAATAATAATAATAATAATAATAATAAAAATAATAATAATAATGTATTAATAATAATATTGAATAGTACTCTTTGATGTACATATGCCCTACATGCCAAACATGATACTACTACTGATAAAAAGTAATAATAATAATAGTAATGATAATAAGAATGAAGTAATGGATGATGACAATAATGATGACGATGATGATGATGATGATGATGATAATTTGTAATGATAAAAATAATAGTAATAATAATGAAAATAAAATAATAATGTTGAATAATAAATAATAACAATGAGATGATGATAATTTTAATTATGATAATGATAATAATAACATTTTTCTTGAAAAACATACATGCTCTTTTGGTCTAAGATTAGACCCTCAGTGACTTTCCGTTTCTGTTTACCCCAACCGCCTGCTTACCGAATGAAGCTATGACGTACGCAATGCCAGCTCGTTGAATATAATAACGCGAGTTTAATAAATGACTAGATCATGAAACCCATAAAGTTAACATAGTATTTTCGTCAAAGGGGATGACTGGGAAAATCTTTTTTATTGTGTGGTGTCAATCCCTGTTATTCGTCAGTTTTTTTTATTCGATATTTCTTTCTGCATTATTATCATTTGGGTAAATCTGTATCAAGTTGTGGGGGTTTGTTGCTAAGGTCTAAATGGTAATGTTTCGTGTAGATGTAGATATAGAGGTAAGTATAAGAACTGTTTGTTTAAATGGTTTTTTGAAAGTTTCAGCTGTTTTGTTTTTCCCGGTTCTGTATTTTGTAAAGAACTGTTTATTTTGGTGTGTAAAAAAATTCATGTGTGTCCCTTTGGGGGTGTTTGTAAATATTCGCGTTTGCCAATACTTATCACGTGTTTGCGATCTTGTACATGACTGCGAGTTTGCGTGCTTGTCCGCGTGCCTTGATTATTCCAAATTAATTAAGTTTTTTAAAGTGATTATTAAGGGCAGGGGTACGTGTGCAAAAGCGTGCCATAAATCTGGCGGCAAAGGGACTGATTGCTTGAGGTTATCCACGTTGCATTTGGTGAAGGAGTCCCATACGCTGGTGTTGGGCATACAGTGTAAATTTTGTTAGAAGTCTGGCGTGTAGTTTATACTCCACAGTTCCTTCAGTTCGATTTTTGGAGTCTACATGTAGGCGAAAGGGTAATTATGTAAAAGGTACTCCCGAGATATTTTCATGACCCTATGGATCCATTAGCTGGTTACATAAAGTATACGAGTAAATTTTAGTATGTATAAATCGTCATCCTAAGTAATGATAATCGAAAGAAGAATCATTATCAAAACGTCTAGCAGAAATGTTGACTGAATAGTGGGAGGTCATCAATAAATAGGAGGAGGAGGTCATTAGTGTATAGGAGAAAAGGTCATTAATGTATAGGAAAAAGAAGTCATTAATTTATAGGAGGAAGAAGCCATTAATGTATAGGAGGAAGAGGTCAGTAATGTATAGGGGGAAGAGGTCATCAATAAATAGGAGGAAGAGATCAGTAAAGTATAGGAGGAAAGGCCATTAATTGTATAGGAAGAGAAAAAAGGGAAAAGGCTTAATGGCAGGAGGAAGAGGTTATTAATTATAGGGAAAGGGGTCATTAATGTATTGGAGAAAGAGGTCATCAGTAACAGAGGAAGAGGTCATTAACATATAGGAAAAAGGGTCACCAATAAATAAGAGAAGAGGTCATCAATAAATAGGAAGGAGAGGTCATTAATGCACGGGAAAGAAGAGGTCATTAATGTATAGGGGGAAGAGGTTTTAATGCATAAGGAAAAAGTAATTGATTATTGGAAAAGAAAAAAAAACAATAATGTATATGAGAAGCGATCCTTAATGTATAAAAAAGACTCAATAACGTATAGAAAGAAAAACAAGCCTAGAATGGTGAAAGACAGTGACAAGATCGAAGAAACACTGTGGTTCCGGGGCCACGTTATAAAAGCATTGGTTCTATAAAAAATTAGGTCCTGTAATCCTGGAACAGAAACACTGATAATGAAAATTACAAATGATGACACTAATGCAACACGACCAACAATGAAGATACATTTAAATTTTGGGAACAATAACAATCAACCTTCCCTTCTTACAGCCATTACTCAAAATACCAATAATTCAATACTACACCGCATTCTTCTTTTATTTTTTAAAAACGATCATTATCACTTTACTATTACGCCACTGATCATAACGTCACTATTCATCATCACCGGAATATTTACGTCACTGATCTCATCACGTCACTATTACGTCACTGATCATCATGTACATAACTCACTTATCGTCATCACGTCGCTATTCCGTCACTGACCATTATCCCGTCGTTGTTAAACACTGATCGTCACGTCGTTATTACGTCACTATCAAGATGCCAACCATGCCTTTCTAAAGAGTCCCTTCTTCCTCACAAAGGGTGAGATCTCCACGTACCTGCTGGATTGTCCTCTGCGTTCGTGTGCGACGTAGACGCATGGGCAAATCGAGACCATGATTACTATCTCGGAGCCTCTTGCGTCTTGGTTAGGTAAGTTTTTTTTTTTTTTTTTTTTTTTTTCTGTTTATGGGTTGTTGTTTAGCGGGAATAGGGTTACGGTTTATGCAGTGTTGTTTTAAATTTGAACCTTTTTGGGGGGGCTTGGTATATTGTATTTAAAATGTGGATTGTTGCGTTGTTTTTATACCCCAGTGAGCTTTCTTTGGTCGTGTTTAACAAGCTATGGACCCAAATTGGGAATAACCATTTCTCAAAACCACAATATTTACATGGGTTTTTTTAAATTTAAATTTTTATATTTATTATATCATTATTTCTTCGACTTACCTTTTGTTTAAAATATCAAACAAGGCCCCCTCCTTCCCAAAACTATCACAATCCAACAAATTACCTTCTACTCCTGCAGGAACTCGAACCACACGTGGCAGCGACCGGACAGCGAGGTGTATGGAGGGCCGGCACATGCAAGGAGATGTACCCGTGTCCTTCGACGTACAGGCAGTATTGGTATTCGCATCCCCGGCTCAATGTACTCCCTGGCGCCGAGGAAGAATCCTATTCCTTTTTCTAAAGGGAAAGCACATTGTCAAGGATGATGGGGTACCAGATGAGGTTCCTTTCTCCTGATGTCTCCACCGCATCCTCCATCTAATAAGGCTGTTTTGAATCCAGAGGGGAGTTTTACGAAATAAATAAGCTGTCTGCAAAAAAGGGCATTTCATGTAAAGTCCATTAATACGTAAGCTTTTGAACCACTCCTTTACAAGGAGTGGTTTTTTGTTGTTTACTCTTGGCTTTCTAGTTGTTACCTTTTTTATTTTTTTTTTTATTTGTTAGTTACGTCATCGATGTTTTTCGCCCCCCCCCCCCCTTCCGTTTTTTTTTTTTTTTTTAGTTTTAAAGTGATTTCTTCTTTTGACATGCCCTTCAGTTGACCTTTATCTTCTGCCCCCCTTTTTTTCATGCCTTCCCTGTTTTTTTCTTTTATTGCATTTTCTACTTCCTAGTTTTAAGGTGACATTTTCATAGGAAATTTTCCCAAAAACATTTCCGAACTTTTTACCCATCCACTGGCGAAACTTTTTCATCCCTTTCGTCTCACATCAAGACACCAGCTCTGCTTTTCTCCAAAACTAAGGGGGGCTTGAAACGTGTCCGATAGTAGATAACATACATTACCTCGGCCTTTTAAATCTTGGGGGGTTTTTTCCCAATAGTTTTAAAAACCCGTATCAATAGTGGGTGATTGGCAAATTGCCCCGAAATGTGAAAAAAAAATTGGGGGAACTCTTTTAAAAAAAATTTGATTTGGGTATGTACCCGTTTGTGTGACAGGTTACTCAAAGTTTATCTTTTTTTTCATTTTCTCGTCTTTTCACTTTTTAACAATTCATTTGCCTTCCCAGTTTTCAAATGATACTATCAAAGCTAAATTTGGGTTGATATGTCGGTACAGGCCCCTCACGTTTTACTACATGGGTTTTACATGATCTTACATAAAGAAATACCCCGGTTTTCTTTGTATAATTAGGGTATTTGTAACAATTAAATGGATATTGCCCCCTTTGTTTTTTTTTTCAAAGAAAATGACTAGACTCATTTTTTTTTTTTTTTTTTTATATATAATATATATATATTTTTAAAATATATATATATATAAAATATATATATAATTTTTATATTGCACATAATAACATACTTTTTTCATATTTTATATACTACATATATATTTTATTATAATATAATATATAATATATATATATAAAAATTATATAATAAAAAATATTATTATATATATTTATATAATAATTTTATTTATTTTAATATATATATATAAATTTCATATGTATATCCCTCATACATCATATAAAATATATATATTAATATATATAATTTATTATATATTTATATATAATATTATATAGGCACACACACACACCACCCCACACCCACACCCACACACACAACACACACACCCCAAAACACACAAAACACACACACCCCACACACACACACACACACCCACACCCCACACAAACACACCCCACACACAACACCACACACCACACACACACACACACCCCATAACATGCATATGTATTGTTATATATAAAAATACATATATTTGTATGTCTGTATATAAATTAATTATATATATATATATATAAAATATATAAATTATATATAAAATATAAAAATATATATTATATTTAAAAATTTATATATATATTATATATTTGTGGTGTGTGTGTGGGGGTGGGGGGTGTGTGTTGTGGTGGTGTGGGGTGTGTGTGTGTGTGTGTGTGTGTGTAAATGAAATATTAATTTTTTATAAAAAAAATTAAATAAAAGCTTTTAAAATATATTATATATTATATATAATATATTTATATTTGGTAAAATTTTAAATTTGTTTTTAATATTTTAGGAAATAGTACATATAATATGAATTTACTTCTTTTAGTGAATTTTTTAGTTTGGCCCGGTCTTTTTTTTCTTTTTTTGAACCACCCCTTTGGGTTTCGAATTTTTTTCCCCAACTCTGATATGGGGCCCATTCCCCCTTTTTTGTAAAAAATCGTTTGTATTTTTTTTTCGAAAGCAAAAATGTTTTTTGGTTTTTCCCCGGTTTTGAAATAATTTTGTAAATTAAATTTTTTATTTATTTATTATACAAACAGATAATGTTAAAAAATGTGTTTTTTTTTTACCCCTTTTTTAATGAAAGCACGAAAAAGTTCCCATATTTTTATATATATATATAGAAAATATATTATATAGATTATATATATAATATAATTAAAATTATATATAATTATAGATATATTTTAAAATTAAAATTTTATAATAAATATATTATATAACCCTATAAAATATATATGTATAATTTTAAACTTTTATATATATAAAAATATATTATATATATATATAAAATATAAATATATATATAAAAAGGAAAAAATATAATATACATAATATATATAAAATTTTTTATATATATATATATATATATATATATTAATATATATATATATATAATGCGAAAATTTACGCAGTTTTTAAAATTTTTTCCCCAAAGGGAAAAAGGAAAATAATATTCTTACTAATCTAAAACCTTTCTTAAAGGAAAAAAAGGAAAAAAAAAAAGAAATTTAAATTTGGGGGGGGTTTCCCTTATTAATTACGATATTTTTACAAAATTTTTTCAGTAGACACATAAAGTAAGTTTTCACTATACTAACATCCAGAGCTACGCCCTTTAAATTTAAAAAATTCCCCCGCTTTTTCCCCACGGGCTCGGGGGCACCACTTGGAAAATTTCTGCCCCCCCCCCCCCCCCCCCCAGATTAGGAACCTCTTTTTATAAACGAGCTAAGTTGGGAAAAAAAAATTTGCCCCCTTTTTCATCAGGGGCTTCCCTTAAAATCATACATTTTGCACTATGAAAAAACCTAGAAACAGTACGTTCTTATTTCCAAAAACCCGTAATGCACATACCATTCCCTTAGATATGGGATCATTGCGAATAATTTACAGAAGAAAACTTTTGTTCGCGCAATCTTCCTTCTTCCATAATTCCCAAGATATCTTACTAAAGTACAATGGACTGGGAAAAACACGGTCCTGAATCCTCTTAAAGTTTTAAACTTTAGTTTCTTATTAATTTCCCTTTTTTGAAAATCTTTTTTACCGTTCTAATTTCCTATTTTTGAAGATAAAGGGGTTTTTATCAAGGGTGGAAAAAAAAACAATTTTTTAAATTATTACATTAAAAATAAGGTACACCCCTTTAATAAATGTAGCTTGTATACATAAATGTAGGGATAAACACAAAAAATATAATAAAATAATAAATAAATAAATAAAAATATAAAAACATT
>NC_051421.1:18170591-18171905 GCF_015228065.2 Penaeus monodon | reverse complement strand
ATAAAATTTATAAATTAAAATTTATTATAAAAAAAATATAAATAATATATATATTAAAAAAAAATAGATAAAAATTAGATAGATGATAGATAATAATAGATAGATAGATAGATAGATAGATAGATAGATATATACGTATATTGAGTATGTCTATATATATCTCTTGGGCAAGGAACTTCACCTCGATTGCCTGCCTAGCCGCTGGGTGGGTAAGCCAGCCCAAGTCAGTGCCGGTCCCAGAATCGGGTAAATAGAGATGGTGACTCGATAAAAAAAAACCCGGGCGGAAGGCAACGGCAAACCACCTCTCTAAATTGCCAAGAAAATCATGGAAATCTATGATCGCCAACGTCCTTATATATATATATATTATATATATATAGTATATATATATATATATATATATATATATATATATATATATATATATATATATACATATATTATATCTGTAGTTATCTGTCTATCAAACTTTCTTTTTTTAATCATTAGCGTATAAAAGAATTATTTCAAAATACATGTTCACCATCGATAAAAATCACCTGTTACTTATCACACACCTTTACTTCCTCCACACACGCACAGGTGTATGAGCTACATCGCCGTGGCTACAAGTTCCAGGTGCTGGACAGGGCGTTTCTTACTCACAGGGGCTTCCAGACAACCACAAATTATTCTACATTACGATACGCTCAGATCGAGGTGGGTCATGGTCGAGGCTTCTTTCTGTCAATAAATTCAATTTAAATAGCGGATTTGTTAAATAGTTTTTTCTCTTCTCTTCTCGATATATAGTTAAGGTATTCAGGTTATCTACTCGTCATTCTGTCAATATATGTGGTTTATAATTAGATATTTCAGATATTCTAGATTTTCTGTTCGTGTTTCCGTTTCATATATAAGATATCCAGTTTATCTATTTTGTCCCTCTTAAATCCGGTTCATATTCAGATATTTCCTTTTTCCCATAAGTCCTTTTCTCAAGAAATTAAGTTCATGTCTCAGATATTCTAGTTATTCTATTAGTTCTCTCCCAATAAATGTGGATCATATTTCAGATAACCCATTTTATATAATCATTCTTCTCTCAATAATTCCCATACACATATATTTGGATTTATCTACTTCGTCCCACCCATATTTCAGATACCCCAATATATTGACTCATAATATCCTCGATGTCAAAATGCAATTCTATTTTCACAGATAAATAAGGTACGGTAACAAATGTTTAAGAGGGAACTTCACGCGCAGACTAGGCTTACAGATGCCAACGCAGAGTAAAGGGGCACCCTTGAGACAGAAGCTGACGTC
>NC_051421.1:18155591-18165591 GCF_015228065.2 Penaeus monodon | reverse complement strand
CGAAAAAGACGACGATTTTAGCTAATTTAGGGCTAATTGTCTTTTTTTTTTAAACAAAGGAAGAAAGGGGTGTGTGTGGGGGTTTTGGTGTGTGTGTGTGTGGTGTGTGGTGTGTGTGTGTGTGTGGTGGGTGGGGGTGTGTGTGTGTGTGTATGTGTGTGTGTGTGTGTGGTGCCATTATAATATATATAAAAAAATTAAAATTTTATATATATATATAATATATATATATATATATACAATTATATGTATTATATATATATATAATATATTATTATATATATATATATATATATATATATAAAATATGGCCAACCAACACAACACACTACACACACACACACACCCAAAAAAAACCACAAAAACACACACACACACACACACCACACACCCCACACACACACACACACACCAACATTTGCTTCCTTGATTAAAAAAAAAAGACAATTAGCCCATAAATAGCTATAATCGTACGTTTTTTATTTCGTAAGGGTAATTTTCAGAGTGCTGGCTTTTTGTAATGTCCCCCCTTTTGCCAAGGGCCCACTACAGCCTTACCTACTTACTACAGACCCTTTTAATAATTTTATCTATGCTTTTTATTAGGGTTTTGAACTTTTCCCTGGTCAATCGACTATCTGTATATTTGAAAACGTTTCTTCCAGATTTTTTTGGTTTAGAAAGGGACTCATGTTGGTGCTTGAAATACAGTCTGCTTTAGATAAGTCATGATTCAAGGTGTTTTTTTCCCATTTTAGGCAACTTTTGATACTGTTAATCACAAGGGTTTGATTTTTAAAGTTCCAGCCCTTTGTGTTGGTGGATATTTTTAAGATTTTAACTGAATTATAAAGGTAGACAACACCATTTTGAGGGTTTATTTTTAGACGCATTCCCGAGTCTTCTGGAGATCTTAAAGGGTATGATCTCGGCCATGCTCTTCATTTTATTACAAGGATATGGGACCGGCATTTCAAAAAATTGGAAAATTAAAGTTCTTAGGTTAACCTTTACATTTGAATTGCAGATTAAGAATTGCCCCGGGAAGTTTCATTAGATTAGGCATTATTAAAAATGCAAAAGATTTAAGAAAAGAAAACTTTACTCGAAACTTTTTTTATTTTGCCCATTTCAGTATTGTTCTTATTTGGGGTTTATCTGCTGCAGCACACTACGAGTGTTTGATCGTTCTGTTAGATTCATTAATTTCTTCTATCTCCCTTAAATTTGGAATTGGGGCACGAGGGATACGGGGTTTTTTCAGCCCTCTGTAAAGATTGAAACCCGATAATTCACACCCCCTTCTAAATTTTTTTACGTGATTTTATAAACCCGCAAGAGTACTAGACTTTTTGATGCAAGTCGATCGTTACGTTCCGTTTTTTTGATCTTTTTACTGCTTTTTGTGGGTTTTTATAATATAGTCCTTAAAAAATTGTAACTTCTAGGGCCTTGAAATTTTAAAAAAAATCGATTAAATATTTTTATTACCTAAATAGGTGATGATTTTTTTTTTTCTTTCGTAGCTTTTTTTTTTGACCTGCACTGACACCTTTGGTGATATGACTCGTTTTTTTCAGGAGTCTTATAGGCTTATCATAATGTAACAATAATAAAACAACAACAAAAAACAAAAAATGATAAAAATAATAATGAAAATAAAAAAAATAATAATAATAATAATAATATATATATATATAGTAGCAGTAGCAGACCTGATAGATAGATAGATAGATTAAGGCCGCAGTGGTGGGTGGTTAGAGCATCGGACTCAAGATGGCAGACGGAAAATCAGTTCGAGGGTTCGAGTCACGGCGGCACTTTGTTCCTTGGGAAAGGGAATTCCCTCGATTGCCTACCAGCACTTGGGTGGCCAAGCCAGCCTAATTTTAGTGTGGTCCCAAGCCGGATAAAATAGAGAGAATGATTCCCAAAAAAGGAACCCCGGCTTTTCCCCGGAAAGGAACTGGGGACCCTCCCACGTACTCACTCCAAGATCACAAAACCATGAAGACTACAGTTACATGCTGGACACGGGGCTCAAACATGAACCTACCGAAAAAAAAAGAAAAAAAGAAAAAAATGTATATGAATACACACACAACACAACACACACACACACACCACACCAACACCCCCCAAAAACCCACCACCCCACACACACACACCACAATTATAATATATATAATATATAATATTATAATAGATAGAAGATAGATATATAGTAGATAAATGTATATTATTTTAAATATATATATTTATATATATATATATTATATATTATATAATAAAATATAGTTTATATATATAATATTATATTATATTATTATATAATATGTACATATATATATATATTATATATATATATATAATATTAATATTATAAATATATATTATTTTTCCAGGGTTATGTGTGTGCTTAGGAAAAATTTAACTGCCCCCCTTACAAGGTTTTTGGGTTTTCTATGTGTTACAAAAATGTTTCATAGAAAATTTAGCACTTTGAAATCCATTCTAAAATTTGTTTCATTTCAAATGCATCAAATGCCAGTTTTGAAATCCTGTGATTGATATATATCGTAACAAAAGATTATATTTGGGTAAAGGTGGTAGGGGAAACGAAAGGAATTGTGTTATGTGGAAAAGAGAAAACACCTTTTTTGTTTTTGTAGCTACGTCAACACAAACCCGTATCAGATCATTTGTCCATCTATAATTCCCATAATGTTTGTGTATGTTAATGTAAAATATTTTGTAATAATACATACATAACATACATACACATACATAAAAACTTTTTAATCATACATACATACATACAAAATACATACTACATACATACATACATACATAATAATAATAATTAAATACATACAACGGCGCGCGCCCCGCACGCACCACACACACCAAAAACACACCACACGCACGCGCACACGCAGCACACACACACACGCACCCCACCAACAAAAGCACACACATACACACCACACACACACACAACACACCACACACACCACACACACCACACACCACACACACACACACCACACATAATATATAATTTTATAAAATATGTATATGTATGTAAAATATATATATATAAAATATATATTATAATATAATTTATATATATTGGTGTGTGTGTGTGTGTGTGTTTTTTGTGTTTTGGTGTGGGGTGTGTTGGGTTGTGTGGGTGTGTGGGGGGGTTTGTTGGGGTGTGTTGTGCATTATATGTTGTGTGTGAGCGTGGGGCTGAGTGTTGTAGTAGTATGATGTATGTACCACAAAATGAAGGTAGAATTAGATGGAAAAAATAGATCTGATAGTATGTATTGTGTGGACCGTATGCACGATGAGACAAAACCGGTTTTATATATATACAAACAAAAGATAATAATGCATATAATATATATTTTAAAATTATATTATATAATATATATATATATTATACATATATTAAAAATAATATATATATATAATATATATATAATGTATAAATTTTATGTATAATATATATTTAATAATTTAGCTACATGTTTTCTTATATAGGCGAATATTTATACACACACAAAACACACACAACACAAAAAAAAACACACACAGGTAGAAAAAACCCCCACAATACAAAATCCGCATTGGGGTTTTTCTACATAATATCAAAAAGAAGAGTATTTGCATTAACAATAAATTAATACATCTAGCACACAAAATCACCGTAAAAATTTAGTATCGAAAGGGAAAGGAAAACTCCCGTAAAATTTCCTTGTTTTAACGGCAAACAGAAAGCAGCATAATGGTCTCAAAATTTTAAATACTTGCCTTCATTGAATCACTATTCTGCTCGCGTGAGGGCCTTTGGACGAATACTGTCGTGTGCGAGAGAAGTAGAAAATCGGCAGGGGAAAACACTTGGTTATAAAAAAAAAACATCGGGCTATTTGGTGGGATTTGTCAGATGCACACAACACCACCCACACACACACACACAACACCACACACCACACACACACACACACACAACAAGCACACACAACACAAAAGCCACAACACAAAAACCCCACCACCCCCCCAAAGCACCACAAAAACACACACAAAAAAACACACAACACACACACACACACACAACACACACACACACGACATCACACACACACGCACCAACACCACACACAACACACACACACACACACAATAAAACATATATGGTATAGTACGTTTATTTAATACGTGGAGAAAAATCATATACATAATTGTGCAAAAACACCAGAAAATTTGGCTTATATATTTAAAACAAATCGAAAACAAACAATACACCGGTTAGTGTTGAGTGGAGGTAGCATGTACACTCTCACCCATGTACATGCACAGGGTTTTTTTTGCTAGAAAAACTCTTCTTCTACACTGGCGATTACCATACTAAATAAATCAGGGGATAAAGACATTATTTCTGATAAAAAATTTTTTCAACCCTTCCGGTCTCTCAAAATTATATGGTGTAATTTATATGGGGATATTTAGATTTTTTTTAATATCTTATCCTTTTTTTTTTTACCAGGTTTTTTTTCAAAGCGTTAAGGTAGTGGAAACCATTGCCCCAAGATTTTAATCACGTCACATAACATTGCAAATTTAATTTTGCATTTGAAAATTTTGATGAAATTGTTACGATCTATTTATTCTAAATGCCCACGCCCCCCATTAGTTATTTGCAAAGTTTTATTATTTTTATTTATCAGCCAGAGGGCCCGTTGTTGGACGTGGCCCCCCCAATGTCTGGTTTCATGTTTGGGGGTTGGGCCCTACCCCCCCCGCGCGGGCCAGTGCGAGTTGGGGGGGTTTTGGATGGTGCTTTGTCGGAGCTCAGCGTTATTTCCCCGAATCTTTTGAACTATTTGTTTTCAACAACAGCCGGTTTGGGTTTCCCCAGGAGCGCCGTATCTAGGTTGATTTACTAAAATTTAATTAAATCAGCGCACACACACACACTACACAACACACTGTATATATAAATATATATTATTTAAATATATATTATATATATATATATATATAGGGAATATATATTTTTTTTTTTTTTTTATAAAAATCTTTTTTTAAAACCCTGTTGCGTTCACTCTTTTCACTTTACTTCACAGCAGGGTTTTATGACGTGTTTCCCGGTAACACAAGTTCGGAGCATAAAAACCGCCCCCTTTATTCCGACGCCCACTAGCTTCTTCTCGCCGGCACAGTCCTTATTGCAACCGATTTGGGGAGGACGGAAACGTTTCCCAACAGAGGTCAGTTCGTCCAAAGGGGTGCCCCTTTACTCTGCGTGGAACTTAAGCTAGCTGCCCCGTAAAAGTTCCCTCTAAAATTTTGGTACCTCCCTTTTTTATCTGGGGAAAATGAATGCTTTTTGACACGAGGATTTTATGAGTCAATATATTGGGGTATCTAAAATTGGGGGGAGAATAATAAACCCAAAAATATATGTGTAGGGGAATTATTGGAGAAGAATGATTTATAAAGGTTTATCTGAAAATATGATCCCTTTTATTGGGGGGGGGGAACTAATAGAATAACTAAATATCTGAGACATGAACTTAATTTTTTGAGAAAAGGACTTAGGGAAAAAAAGGAAAATCTGAAATTTTAAAACCGGTTTTAAGAGGGACAAAATAGATAAACTGGAAATTTTATATGAAAAGGGAAAAACGAAAAAGAAAATCTAGAATATCTGAAATTCAATATATAAACCCAATATTGACAGAATGACGAGTAGATAACCTGAATACCTTAACTATATATCGAGAAGAGAAGAGAAAAAAAAATATTTAAAAAAAAATCCGCTATTTTAAATTTAATTTTTTGACCGAAAGAAGCCCTCGACCCGACCCCCCTCGATTGAGCTATCGTAATGTAGAATAATTTGGGTTGTCTGGGGAAACCCCGGGAGTAAGAAAGCCCGTCCCGCCCGGAACTTGTAGCCACGGGGAGTAGTCATACACCCGTGGTGTGTGGAGGAAGTAAATGTTGTGATAAGTAACAGGTGTTTTTTTCGATGGTGAACAGTATTTTTAAAAAATTTTTTTAACGCTAATGATTAAAAAAAGAAAGTTTTATAGACAGATAATCAGATAATATATGTTTTTATTTATAATATTAAATTTTTATATATAATATAAAATATATATATTATATATATATTTTTATATATAAGGACGTTGGCGATCAAAGATTTCCTGATTTTCTTGGCAAATTTTGAGAGGTGGGTTTTCCGTTCCCTTCCCCCCGGGTTTTTTTTTATCGAGCACCACTCATTTACCCGATTCTGGGGGCCCGGGATGATTGGGTGGCTTACCCACCCAGCGGAGGGAGGCAATGAGGGAAGTTCCCTTTCCCAAGAGATATATATAGAATACTCAATATACGTATATATCATCATCATCTTCTATCTATCTATCTATCTATTTATCTTCTATCATCTATCTATTATCATCTATATATATAATATTTTTATTAATATATATATATATATTTATATATAATATAAAAATATATATAATATATAATATATATATATTATATATATAAATTTAAAATATGTTGGTGTTGTGGGGGGTGGTGTGGGGTGTGTGTTGTTGTGGGTGTGTGGTTAAAACGAGAGGCCACTGAAGCCACCAGAAATAGAAAAAACGTGAGCACCCGCACCAGATGTAATGACACTGAGTTTGGGAGCACCGCGTCACCGATGTAGCGAGACGAGAGATGGACTTGGCGGGTCAAAGAAAATGTTTTTAACTTGCTGGTTTTTCTTGAAAACAGTTATGAGACCCCCAAAGGGGGGCCCCCTGTCCCCGGGGGAGGACGAGGGGTGGAGGGGCCCTGTGGGCTTGGGCTGTCTGCCGTCTCCCCCTCTCCCTACGGGAAGTTCCTTTTATGCGGGGGTTCCCCCTTTGAGGGCGGATGTTTATCCCCGTGCGAGAAGCCCGGGGGACATCTGCGTCTGCCCAAAGAGAAGGGTTGGACAGGGGTGTAAAGTGTACATCCGGTCTTGCTAATATGTGAACGTTTGGCCACGCGCAAGGTCGTCCCCGAGCCGAGTAAAAGCTTGAAACGGAGTGAGGGTTTTCTTCGTATCTACAGTGGTCCTGGTGACCGGGGTCGCTAGGTCGTCGGTGCCAGGGGAGTGGGTGTGGCATGAGGTGAACATTTTAGTGGGAGGGCAATCGTCTTCAGAAGGAAATTAAGTATACCCGGGCCCGTAAAAGGGCTTAGGAGGAGGGGATAATGTGTTTTTCAATCACCTTTCTAAATTGCAAGAAAAAGAGAGCATAATAAGAAAAATTTGTCACAAAAGGGGGAAAATGTCAAGTAAGGTATTAATTACTTAAAAGATTTTAATAAGGTACCATATATTGAAGAGGAAAATAATTGGATAAAAATCCCTATTTTGGGGGAAAATAGGGGAAGGATATATGCTTTGAAACATAGGGAGCTGGGCCTGAACTTAATTCTAACAGTGCCGGGCTCGGGGCTTTAATCGTATGAGCGAAGTGTGCGGCAGGCGCAGGATTTCCCTTATTTTAAAGGCCCTGAGCCGGGCTAAAAAATAAATTGCGGTGAAAACAAACACGCGCGTCTCGGCGCTTCAATTTTAGAGCGTAATTCTCGATGCGGCGGCGCAGGTTCCTTTTTTTACGGCCCTGAGCCGGGCTTAAAATTAAAAATTTTCGGGGAAAAAACGTGTAAGCCTTTAAAGATGGTGTCTGCAATGCGTTTCCTTACTTTCAACGGAGACACTCTCATCAGTACAAATTCACCAAAAACCCTTTAAATTAGAAGATAAACTCCGCATACTGAGGACAAATATCGAACTTCGAGGGATATCTAAAAGAGATTTGGTTTAGTTATTAGTCTAGTAAACGAACCTAGATGCGGGGCTTTCCCGGGCAGCCAAGGCCCCTGTTGGGCCCCCCGCACTTTTTTGTGATATACAAGATTTTATCTATAAACCCCCCCAACCGCACTGGGCCAGCGCGGTGGGGTAGGGCCCAAATCCCCAAACATGAAAATAAGCAGAATGAGACATTGGGGGGAAGGCCACGTCCAAAAAACGGACCCTTTAATGGTGGAATCAGCATAGGGATGGCAAAGTAAAATCCCTAATCCTAGGGGAATTCCCTGTAGAAGGGAGGAGGGTATTTGGGGGTGATCAAATATAGTGTGAAGACACCCATTATTACGGCAAGTATGAAGAAAAAGTGATATAAAGAACAAACGATTTGTGTTACACAGAATTTAAAAAAATACGCAAGAAGTAATGAAGTGATTTCTAACAGGGAAAAACATATAAGAGGAAAAAAAAAGATTTCATTAATTTGACAAAATAAGCATGGATAAATGATGAGACAGCGGACTAACAATAATCAATTAAAAATCGAAAATAAAACATTGTTTGAGGAAATTTTATACAAAATTGTGCATTAGGGATAAAAAGAAATAGACAGAAAAAAAACTAAAACCCATACATGAATTACGGGATGGTTAGGCTGGGGAATGAGGGGTGAAGTGAGGGTGCGTGTCATTTGGTTGATCTCAGTGTGTGATTCGTTTGTTTTGTGAGAAAAAAAAAACAATGGCTGACATCGAGAAGTTTTGTAGTAAAGAGTTTTAGTGTGCGTTTAGAGGGGGTACTTTAATTTTAAAGAAAGGGAACTTGTATGCAAGGTGTGGGGGGTTGGGGTGGGCAATAGCTAATAGGCCCGAAGGTTCATTTCTTTTAATAGTAGCGAGGAAAATATTTGGGGGGTAGGTAGAATTGCGACTTCAGCGGGTCCGAGGGTTCGCAAAGACTTACTTTGGTGAGCCCGGGTTTGGGGAGGTGGCGGCGTAGAGTGCGAAGATACATCTTTAGCGACTTCGTCGGAGGGTAGCACAGCGTGAGGGGCAGCACGAAGTAGTAGGCAGACAGGCCGGGTCAGAAGAGGAGTTTGGGAGCGATGGCGGAGTTAAGTGAGGCGAGGAGACACTTCGACAGGAGAATTGCGGAGATCAGAACAGGCGTCGGCGAGGAGCATGGTGGTAGAGCATTTGCGCGGCGTTGTGAGGTTCTTTAATACCGTGCCATCAGATGTAAGCGAGAGGCCACTGCCCAAACCACCAGATATTAGAAGGAGCACCCCTGTACCAGATGTAAGCGGGCACATGAGTTTTGGGGGCACCGCGCACCAGATGGAGCGAGAAAAAAGAAGAAAATGTTCTTAAATTGCTGGTTATTCTTTAAGGGAAGTTTTGAGACCCCCAAAAGGGCCCCCCTGCCCGGGGGGGACGAGGTGGTGGAGCGGACCCTGGTGGCTTGGCCTGTCTTTCAGTCTCCCCCCCTTTCCTTACGGACATGTTTTTATGCGGCGGGGTTTCTTCGTATTGTGACAGTTGGTGTGTTGGTGTTACGCATATTATATTCCTTGGTGTATAATATTATATAAAATATATTTATAATAATATATTAAATAAAATAGATTATATAAATAAATTTTTATAATTATATATATAAATATATAATAATATTATAAAATATATATATATATAATATATAATATTAAAATATTATATGTGGTGTGTGTTTTTGTTTTTGTTTGGGGGGTGTGTGTGTGGTGTGTGTGTGTTTGTGTGGGGTGGTGTATACATAAGCAATTAAAATTATATAAAATTTTTAAATATATATATATATATATATATATTAATATATATTATATTATTAATATTTTTTTTTATTATATAAAGCGATGCATAATATATATATATATATAATATATATAATAAATTTTCCCCACACACACACACACAATCTTATATATTATATATATATATATATATATTATATATATAAATATATATATATTTTTATATATTTAAAAATTTTGTATATTAAAATGTGTTGTGTGTGTGTGTGTGTGTGGGATGTGTGGCATGTGTGTGTGTGTGTATGTGTTATGTGTGTGTGTGTGTGTGTGTG
>NC_051421.1:18142734-18152991 GCF_015228065.2 Penaeus monodon | reverse complement strand
ATGTTGACCAGAAAGGACGGAATGTGCGAACGAAACTGGACTGTGTTTTTTGACCTTTGCTTTGAATAAAATCCAGAATATGTCAATGTCGGTATGAACGTGTTCAAGTAAGACCTTATTCCAAAAGCCAATGCATTGTAATAGATGCCAAAAATTCGGACACACCTCATTAAGATGTATTGATAAAGATCAAGTAAATTTGTATGCCGTAAATGTGCTGAAGCCCATGACACCATTACATGTACTAGCCAGATTCCAAATGTGCTAATTGTGGAGGTCCCATCAGTCAGGATCTGCTGAGTGTAGCATCCTGAAGAAGGAAACGAGACATTAGCATATATGAGAAAGCATGAAGTTAGTTTACTGAAGCTAAGAGGAAAGTGGAAAGTTTGACACACAAACCCATAACTTCCTATGCTGAAGCAGTAACTAACACCACCCTAGTGCAAGTAATGTCAGTCAACAGCTTGCAGCTAAGGATAAAGAAAAATTGCTGAACTTAAACAAGACCGTTAAAGAATTAAATATAAAGTATATCACCTGACCAAATTGGTTGATCAAATGACTGCATCAACCCAGTCTAAACATCATAAGGAGGATGATACTGAATCACAGTCCGGAGCGCACCTTCCCGTCCGGGCTACTCCTGTGAGGACTTCGTCTGGCTCGCGATCGGTTTCTCGTGAGAGAAGCAGATCGCAATCTGTCAGTCGTCTCCCTCATCAGGAGGTGCAGGACATGAGAGGCTTCTGTCTCCAAACCATCCCGAGAGAGGTCCCGGGAAGCGAGGGAGAGGGGGTCTCCCTCCCAAAAAAGAAGAAAAAAACTGGTGGACAAGGCACTTCCAAACCCCATAAAACGTAATCTTCGCGTCGACCATTATACAATGGAACTGTCGAAGTCTTAGATCTAAAGTAAATGACCTTAAATATTAGCCTCGTCCTATGCTCCCGATATTATAGTTCTCCAAGAACGCATTTAACAACCTCGTCACTGACGAGATCGTCTCGCTGAGGAACTACCATTTATGTCGGAAGGACCGTAAGGGAAGGGTGTTGCCGGAGTCGCCATGTACATCCACCAAAGCCTCCCTTTTACAGAAGTGACTATTGATTCTACTTTGGATTTGTCGCATGCCAAAGTAAAAATTAATGGCACGTATCTGGCTATATGTTCATTTATTGTCCACCTGATGCAGTGATAGCCTATGATGAGCTCTTTGCTCTTCAGGAACGTCTGCCACAAAATAAAGTAATTTTTAATGCTCATCATACGTTATGGGGTTCCCTGCGGGTGGATGGTAGAGGTGAGCAAGTAGTTAAGTTGCTTAATCAATCCTTCTGAATGATGGTAGTCCGACGCGGGTGGACGATAATACCGGCAATTTGAGCTTTATTGACTTATCACTGGTCTCTTCATCAATAGCAGCCAAGTGCCTGTGGCACACCATTGACGACTCGTTGGGAAGCGATCATCTTCCTATTTTGATTAAATATTCATGCGACACAGTGAGAACGCCTTCAGCGCCTAAATTTAACGTAAAACGAGCAGACTGGGTCGCCTTCACAAGGAGCGTCAAGCTCGAACTTGTTGGAGAAACCATTGATGATAAAGTAAACAATATTCAGAATTCGATTATAGAAGCAGCATTGCTATCCATTCCTAAAACTTCGACAGATAGCGTTAAGCATAGAGTTCCATGGTGGACACCAGATTGCCGCAGGGCGCTGTGCCGACGCAATAAGGCCTACAGGCTTTTCAAAAATAACATCACAAATGAGAACTTTTGCAATTACAAACTAGCAAGAGCTAGGGCTCGTAGAGTAATAAGACAAGCAAAAAGAGACTCCTGGCGGAGCTTTGTCTCTACAATAAACAGCACACCAAAATATCAGAGGTTTGGTCCACTATCAATAAAATCAATAAGAAAAAACATCTTTAAAATTAAAACATCATTCAAGAGGGAACCAATTTTACGATTCACCTAAGACATTGCTAATGCACTCGCCAGGCAGTTCTCTCATACAAGCAGCTCAGCTAATTACCATCCCACCTTCCTGACCACCAAGGAAGAGGCTGAGCTGCAACCAATTCACTTTGCCACAGGAGATGACTTTGATTACAATAAAGATCTTACAATGGATGAGCTTGTCCGAGCCCTAGAAGCCTGTAGAGGAACATCCCCAGGCCCCGATGAGATTCGATATGAGATGATGAAGCATCTTAATCATGATGACATGATTAAGTTGCTAGAAGTGTACAATGAAATTTGGAAAAGCCACACTTTTCCAAACTCATGGCACTTCGCCCACATCATTCCCATATTGAAAGGAGGGGGTAATCCCAGACTTGCCATCTCCTACCGCCCAATTGCGTTGACAAGTTGCTTATGCAAGGTCATGGAACGAATTGTTAACAGTAGGCTATTGCATTTTTTAAATTCCAGTAATTTACTAGTTGACGAGCAGTGCGGCTTCCGCAAGGGACGCCAAACTCTCGATCAGCTAGTAAAGCTGGACAGTCATATTCAAGAGGCCATTGCCAAAAAAGATTTTTTGATTTCAGTATTTTTAGATATAGAAAAGCCTACGACATGACATGGCGATATGGCCTACTCAGAAAACTTTATGCTTTTGGATTACGTGGAAACTTGCCTTGTTTTATTCAAAATTTCATTTCTGACAGAACTTTTGCTGTCAAATTATTTTCCGACAATGTCACTTTTTCGGACATTTTTGTCCAGGCAAACGGGGTCCCACAAGGAAGTGTCTTGTCACCAACATTATTTCTATGTATGATCAATGACATCTTACCAGCTCCTCCTCGGAATCTTAAATACTCACTGTACGCTGATGATTGTGCATTATGGCATTCCAGCAATAATGCAGAATTCTCACAAATCGTCATCCAATTGGCACTGGATATGATTCATAACTGGGCCTCCAGTGGGGTTTTAAGTTTTCCATTACGAAAGAGTATTGGGGTAATTTTTTCACGTAGGAGAAGCCGAACATCAGCTAACTCTAGACAACCACCCAATACCTATTCAAAATTCTGCTAAATTTTTAGGTCTACATTTTTGATAGTAGACTAATTGGAAAGACCACTTGGTCAGTTAAAGAATAAATGTCAAAGAGCACTAAATTTATTAAAGTGCATTTCTGGTAGTAAATGGGGAGCTGATAGACAGTCTTTGCTAATGGTATATAAAGCCCTGATTAGGTCTAAAGTAGATTATGGGTCAATCGTGTATGGTTCGGCATCGAGAACAAGTTTGAAAGGTTTGGATGCTGTGCAGAATGCCTGTTTGCGTGTGTGTCTTGGAGCCCTGAAGTGCACTCGGATCGAGCGTCTTGAGGTGGAGTCAGGAGTACCTCCCCTCCGACTCAGACGCGGTCAGTTTAGCCTTGAGCTATGCCGCAAAGGTGGCTCGAGTCCCGGCCACCCTAATGGCAATAGTGGCATTAGGCCCTTTGCCACGAGACTCCACGACCTCGTCGAGAAAGTCGGTATAGATCTCTCTACCATCGATACCCTGGTTCAGTCAAATATAGCGCCATGGGAACTCCCAATTTTTCCATCATGGAAGCCTTGGCTTCCATCAGCTAAGGCCATGGCGCCGGAGGTGAGGTACGCCAGAGGTTCAGAGAGATCCTTGTTAAACATCTCCCTTTTTTTCATATATATACCGACGGCTCCAAGACAGAAGAGTGTGTGGGTGCGGGTGTATGGTCGACTGAATGTGAACTAAAGTTCAGACTGCCGAATCATACATCGATCTTTCTTGCTGAACTTTTTGCCATTGATAAAGCCATTGATTTTGCACTATCGACGACCCACGATAGAATAGTAATTTTTCAGATTCTTAAGTTCACTTAAAGCCATTAAATCATTAGAAACCACCAAAAATGAACTTCTGGGTAATATCATTCGTAAGCTACATGGTGCCAATAAATCAATCAAGCTAATATGGGTACCAGGCCACTCTGTATCCATGGCAATGACAGGCTGACAAATTAGCCGGGTCAACTGTGATCTGGACCTTAGCATAGTCCGTACAGATCTCAGGTGTTTTTGTGTCTCTTATAAAAGCAAAATACATCTCCTGTGGCAAGTGAGTGGACCGCCCCCCAACTCAAAACAAAATAAACCCTCCTAGAACCGTGGGGGACACCAATCAAAAAGAAAGAAGGGAGAGGGGGTGTTGGCCCCTTAGGGTAAACGCCACAAGATTGCCCCCTCACCCCCTACAAGAAAAGAATTTCCCTCCACGGGGGCCCCCAAATGAAACCCCAAAACCTTCCCCAAAACCTTTCCCCTCATAACCCGCAATAGATACACAAACTATAGACAACATAAAAAATTTTTTCCAACTAAAAAATAAAGACTTTACTTACAAAAAAATATCAATGATGAGAGAATCATCAAAAAAGAAATCCTTTCTAAGGGACAAACTTTTGACCTTAAAAAGATTCAGAAAAAATAGGATCCATTGGCTTAAAAACCTTGGGCCCAAATCCCGCTGGTTTGATACCCAAAAAATCAAAAAAAAAAAAAAAAAAAAAAACTGCTATTATTGTTATTGATGTTATGATTATTAAAATATTATTAAAATATTGGTAACATTTAAAAAAATGCAAAAATACCCCCCCCAAAAAAAAATCCAAAAGTCAGGAAAGGGTAACGGGTAAAAAGTGGGTTTAAATATCTGCTCCTTGGTGAGAAAAGATATTGTAACCATCTATGTGAAAATCGTAAAAAAACTATATTACAGTGGGGCATAAATGCAATTTTCCCAAATACGTCCTTTGGGTTAAATCAGAAAGAGTAAAGATATTTTGCGAGTGTACATATATTTATGTGTTTTTGTATATATTGTTACGCCGACCAACACAAGGCAGGCTAGGCAGACGGCGTGCTATCTACAGGGTCGGAACACTGAACACCCCCAAGGGCCCCGGCACCACAGCCCCCAACACCCGGGGGGAAACCCCAAGTGGCGAGGCAAGCAGGAAAAAAACACAAAATGACAGTCTTTCCTTTTTTACACAAGTTTTTCCGTACCTTTTCTATATGCAAATCAGGGGAAAAACCCGCAGTCACACTGCACGATACGCTTTTTAACAGGCAACAAAAATTTATCGGGTCCAAGGGCCCACAGGTCTTCAGGGAGCAGCACCCAACCCCGTCTCCCTCTTGGCTTGTTCCCCCCGCTCCACCCATTGCGTCATGCTTGCCCAGGTCCCTTCATTTTAACCATGCCCGGTCTCTTTTCATTTAAAAAACGTGTTTGCACAGAAAACCCCAGGGCGTAGAATTTATTTTCAAAAGCTTATCAGATTTTTAATACAGTATATTATATCCCTAACTATAACAGGGTCACGGAGTCCACACTGTCTGGTGCGGTAACAGCTAACCCCTGTAAAAGGCATCCAATTTTTCTTTCGCGTTAGTATTGATCGGGTTTTCACACGAAATATGGCACCCCCCTGGGAAAGATTTTTTTAAAAACGAGATGAATAACAATAAAAAAAGGAAACGGACAACAATAGACGGGAAAAATAGAAAAATAACAACAGATAACAAGAGGTAAAAAAAAGACGCAGAAGACAAGAGGTAAATAAAAGACAGACAACGAAAATAGTGGGGGGGTACCTAGAAAGACCCAAAAGCAAAAAGACCCACTTCACCAAAAACCCCAAAAGAATGGGGTCCCTGTGATAAAGACTCCATTAATACCATTCTTATCACTGGAAAATTCGGAAATTTGGGTGACAACGGTGAAAAAAGGGACAGCGTGACTATCTTCGTTCTCCTCTCACTGTTGTTTTTTTTCTGGTTTTTTTTGTTGTTTTCATTTTCGTTACTTTTTTTGGGAGGTTTTTATTTTTGTTTCATTTTTTTTTCATTATCGTTGCCATGGTTGTTTTTATTGTTTTCCTTCGTTCCAACGGGGTTTATTCAATTTTTTTTATACATTTTTTTTTTCCATTTTTATTGTCATTTTCATGGGCGATTTTATGGCTGCTAATTTCCCTGTGGATGAATTAGATTCATGTATGGGGGAGGGGATTCTTTTTAAATGCTGTGAATGTTTGTGCTTAATAAAAAAAAATGCGAAACACACATACCACACACACACACACACACACACATGCACAGATATATGTACAATTCTAATATTATTAAGGACACACCATCTGACCTAAAATGGAGTAAAAGGTCTGTTTTAATTAAAAATTTACTTTTGGGGGAAAATAGAAAATTATTTGGATTTAAATACCTTTTTTTGTTCAAAAGAGTCAAAAAAACTTTATTTGTATTTTAAAATTTTGTCGTTTTTTTTTGCAATACTTCCTAAAGTTAACCAACAGTGAATTATAATACTGATATTTAAAAAAAATAATTTTGTGGAATTACGTAAAGTCCTGCAAGAAAATTGTGGCTAAAATATTCTGGGCCTGTTTTTTAAATTAAAAAAAAAAATCGAACAAGGGGGCTTAGTGACCGGAAAGAAAAGGTTGTGATATTTTATAATAATTTAAAAAATGACGCGTATGTGCAAAATATGTTTGGTGGAGCGTTCGAGAGATAGCACTTGCCTGTACCTCTGCTTCTAAGCATGATATCCGTGATGCGCAACCGATGACAGCAGGTGTGCGGGGTTGCTCGGTTGCTTCACCCGCCTTGTGCTCCGCTGGAAAATACGGAATACTTTTGTGCGCTACAAAGAATACGCTCGGTTTGTAGCGCTACGGTGACGCTCAAATATAGACATGGACTCACAGGAGCCTCTTGCGTTTTAAATTTTGTGTTTAAACACATTTACTATGGCTTTTATTTATGCTTGTATTTATAACAGTCATCTTTTTATCTTTACATATAATATATTCCATTAGCCGGATATGTAGTCAAATAGGTTACAATTAATCTTAAAAGTTCATATGGCAGAATCCATACCGAAAAATATCCCATGGCATTCTACACTAGCAGTGTTTGTAAAAAATGTACGCTTTGTCTGCTAGACGAAGACCTCCCGGGACCATAGCGTTTGTGCACCACGCAAAAAATACAGTAACGCGCTACGGCCCTTTCCCTTGAAATTTGTGCACTTCGTAGCGCTACGAAGTGCCCAAAGGAACGCAGGGCTAGTACTTACGGAAATGTTTGTCTCTCTCTCTCTCTATCTATCTATCTATCTATCGATCTATCTTAATATAATATATATATATATATATATAATTATAAATATATATTATTAAATTTTATGTGTGTGTGTGTGTGTGTGTGTGTGTATGTGTGTGTGTGTGTGTACTATTGTTTGATAATATATTAATTTATATTATATTATATTATTTAATATACTTAAAAATTATATATATTATATTATATTATTTATATTATTTACATTATCCATTATATATATATTCATAAAATAATATTATTATTAATTTAAAATATTTAAAATATTATTCTTACATACATATCGTTTTTTAAAAAAAAATATTTTAATATTTATATTATATTTTATTATGTAATTTAATTATATTTATATTTATATATATATATATAAAATATATATTTATATATATATATATATATATATTTATATTAAAATATAATATAATATATTTTATATTTATTCTATATATAATAATCTTAAATTAAATATAAATATAAAAACTTTATTTTTTTTTTAAACGCAAATTTTAAGTAATATTTATAAAAATTATATATATTCTATATATTTATATATATATTAAAATATTATATATTGTATAATTATATAAATATTATATATATATATATATATATATATTAATATATATTTATATACTTTTATAATATATATATATATACAAAAAATAAAAAAAACACACACACCAAATAAAAAAAAAAAAAATATAAAATATATATTATATATATAAATAATTATAAAATATTAATTAAAAGAAAGAAGAAAAATTGGGGGGGAAAAAAAGTAAACTAGCCCTGCGTTTTCCCTTGGGCATTCGTAGCGCTACGAAATGCACAATTTCAAAGGGAAAGGCCCTAGCGGTTACTGTATTTTTTGCGTGGTGCCAAACGCTATGGGCCCCGGGGGTCTTTTGTCTAAACAAAGCGACATTTTTTAAAAAACACTGTATTTTAGAATGCCTGGGATATTTTGGGTAGGGATTCTCCCATATAACTTTTAAAGATTAAATTGTAACCTATTTGACTACAATCCGGCAAAGGGAATTTTTTAAAAAATGTCAAATAAAAAAATAAAAGCCATAGTAAATGTGTTTAAACACAAAATTTAAAACGCAAGAAGCTCCTGTGAGTCCATGTCTATATTTGAGCGTCACCGTAGCGCTACAAACCGAGCGTATTCTTTGTAGCGCACAAAAGTATTCCGTATTTTCCAGCGGAGCAAAAGGCGGTTGAAGCAACCGAGCAACCCCGCACACCTGCTGTCATCGGTTGCGCATCACGGATATCATGCTTAGAAGCAGAGGTACAGGCAAGTGCTATCTCTCGAACGCTCTACCAAACATATTTTGCACATACGCGTCATTTTTTAAATTACTTGACTAGTAAATATCACTATACCTGTTCGTTCCGGTTCACTAAGCCACCTTGGTTCGATTTTTTTTCTAATTAAAAACAGGCGCCAGAATATCTTAGCCACAAGTTTCTTGCAGCTGACTTTACGTAATTCTCACACAATTATTTTTCTTCAATATCAGTATTATAATTCACTGTTGGTTAACTTATACGGAAGATATTGCATAAAAAAACGACAAAATTATTTCAAATACAATATAAGCTATTTTTGACTCATGTGTTGAACACCAAAAAGGTATTAAATCCTAAATAATATTCTTACTTTCCCCCTTAAGTCAATTTTAATTAAAACAGATCCTTTTACTCCATTTTAGGTCAGATGGTGTGTCCTTAATAATATTAGAATTGTACATATATCTGTGCATGTGTGTGTGTGTGTGTGTGTGTGTGTGTGTGTATGTGTGTTTCGCATTTTTTTTTTATCTAAGCACAAACATTCACAGCACTTAAATGAATCATCCTCCCACCATACACTGAATCGTAATTCATCCACATGGAAAATTAGCAGCCATAAAATCGACCATGAAAATGACAATAAAAATCGTAAAATAAAAACGTATATAAAAATTGAATCAACCGTTGGAACGAAGAAAACAATAAAAACAACCATGGCAACGATAATGAAAACAAAAATGTAAACAATAATGAAACCTACCATAAAAAAAGATAACGAAAAGGAAAACAACAAAAACAACCAGAAAAATACAACAGTGAGAGGAGAACGAATGATAGTCACGCTGTCCTCTCTTCACCGTTGTCACCAATTTCCCAGAATTTGCCGAGTGATAAGAATGGTATATAATAGGAGTCTTTATCACAGGGACTCATTCTTTCGGGTTTGGTGAAGTGTGGTCTTTGTGCTTTTGGCGTCTTGCTAGTGTACTCCTCACACTATTATCTGTTTGTCTGTCTTTTTATTTACCTCTTGTCTATCTGTCTGTCTTTTTATTTACCTCTTGTCTATCTGTCTGTCTATTTATCTATTTATCTGTCTATATGTCTGTCCGTTTCCTTTTGTCTATCTGTCTATTCATCTCTGTTTGTAACAAATCTTACCTCAGGGAGTGCCACTAGTTACGTTGTGAAAACCCGATCAATACTAACGCGAAAGAGAAAATATGGATGCCTTGTACAGGTGTTAGCTGTTACCGCACCAGACAGATGTGGACTCCGTGACTCCTGTTTATAAGCTTATGTATATACATATACTGTAGTTTAAATATCTGTATATATGCATATGTGAATATAATATTGCTACGCCAGTGGGTCTTTGTCTCTGTGCGAAACACGTGTTAACATGAAAAGGATGACCTGGGCATGTGTTAACATGAAGGGACCTGGGCAAGCATGACGCAACTGGCTGTGAGCGGAGGAACAAGCCAAGAGGGAGACAGGGGTTGGGTGCTGCTCCCGTGAAGACCTCGTGTGTGCCCTTGTGACCTGATAAACTTTGTGTTGCCCTGTTATAAGCTGTATCGTGCAGTGTGACATGCTGGTTTCCCCCTGTATTGTGCATATAGAAAAGTGTACGGTAAATAACTTGTGTAAATAAAGGAAAGACTGTCATTTTGTGTTTATTTCCTGCTCTGCCTCGCCACTTGGCGTTTCCCCGGGGGGGGGGGGCCGGGGCCTCTTGGGGTGTTTTTG
>NC_051421.1:18141522-18142634 GCF_015228065.2 Penaeus monodon | reverse complement strand
GAAGGGTAATTTCAGGTGCGGCGCTTGATAATGTCACCCCTATCCCAAGGGGCCCCACTACAGCCTTCACCTACTTACTACAGACCCATTTCAAAAATTTTATCTATGCGTTTATCTACGGGTTTTGAACGTTTGCTGGTCAATCGACTATCTGTATATTTGAAACGTTTCTTCCAGATTCCATTTTGGTTTTAAAAAAGGGACCTCATTTTGGTGCTTGAAATACAGTCTGCTTTAGATAAGTCATGATTCAAGGCTGTTTCCTCCATTTTAGTGCAATTTTGATACTTTTTATCACAAGGGTTTGATTTTTAAAAGTTCCAGTCCATTGGTGTGGTGGTATAGTTTTAAGTATTGTAACTGAATTTTTGACTGGTAGACAACACCATGTGATGGTAGTTTTAGCACGCATTCCCGATGTTTTTGGAGATCTTCAAGGTAGTGATCTCGGCCCATTGTCTTCATCTTATATACAAGCGATTTTGGGGGACCGGCTTTATTCAGAAAATGGGGATAATCAAAGTTCTTAGGTGTAACCCTTTACATTTGAATTGCAGATTAAGAATATGGACCCGGGAAGTTTAATCTAGATTAGGCATTATTCAAAAGTGCAAGAAGATTTAAGAAATGACAACATTACTCGTAGATACTTTTCTTTTATTTTGCCTCATTTTCAGTATTTTTCTAGTGTGGTTATCTGCTGCAGTCACACTTACGAGTGTTTGACGTTCTGTTAGATTCATTATATTCTTCTATCTGCCTAAATTTGGACTTTGGGCATCGTAGGATATCGGGGTTATTTCAGTCCTCTGTACAAGATTGTAACCGATAATTCAAAATCCCTTCTATAATTTTTTACGTGATTTTTATAAACCCTGCAAGAGTACTAGGGACTTTTGATGCAAGCGATCGTCTACGTCTCCGTTTTCTTGATGCTTTTTATGCTATTTGTAGGTTTTATAATATAGTACTTCAAAAATTGTAACTTCTACGGCTCTTGATAAGTTTAAAAATCGTTTAATTATTTTATTACCATAAATAGGTGATGATTTCTTTTTTTTTAGCTGTGTTTGACCTGCACTGACACCTTTGGTGATATGACTCGATTTTTT
>NC_051421.1:18129022-18136522 GCF_015228065.2 Penaeus monodon | reverse complement strand
ATATTATATATATATATATATATATATATATATATATATATATATATATATATGTTTGTGGTGTGTGTGTGTGTGTGTGTGTGTGTGTGTGTGTGTGTGTGTGTGTGTGTGTGTGTAAGCGAGAGGCCACTGCAAGCCACCAGAATATTAGCAACACGTGAGCACCGCTGTCACCAGATGTAAGCGACACGTGAGTTTGGGAGCACCGCGTCACCAGATGTGAGCGAGACGAGAGATGGACTTGGGCGGGTCAAAGAAAATGTTCTTAACTTGCTGGTTTATTCTTGAAAACAGTTATGAGACCCCAAGAGGCCCCCGTGTCCCCGGGTGGAGGACGAGGTGGTGGAGCTGGACCCTGTGTGGCTTGGGCTGTCTGCCGTCTCCCCCTCTGCCCTACGGACGTGTCCTTTTATGCGGCGGTTCCCTTCGAGGGCGGATGTTTATCCCTGTGCGAGAAAGCCGGGCGACATCTGCGTCCTGCCCAAAGAGAAGGGCTTGGACAGGGGTGTAAAGTGTACATCCGGTCTTGCTACATATTGTTGACATCGTTTGGCCACGCGCAAGGCTCGTCCTCGAGCCGACTGTAACGCTTGAAACGATGCAGTAGAGGTTCTCTTCGGTATCTACAGATGGCTCCTGGTGATCCGAGGGTCGCTAGGTCGTCGCGTGCCAGGGGAGTGGGTGTGGCACTGAGGTGCAACATTCAGTAGTGAGGAGGGTCAATCGTCTTCAGAAGCTGAAATATAAGTATACCAGGCCAGTAAAAGGGCTTAGGAGGAGGAGGATAATGTGTTTGTCAATCACCTTACTAAATTGCAAGAAAAATGAGAGCATAATAAGAACAATTTGTCACAAGATGGGTAACGTGTCAAGTAAGGTATTAATTACTTAACGAGTTCAATAAGGTACCATCATATTGAAGAGAGAAAAATTAATTGGATAAAAATTCCATATCTTTGGGGTAAATAGGCAAGGATATATGCTTCGAACACATAGGCAGCTGGGCCTGAACTTAATTCTAACAGTGCGCGTCTCGGCGCTTCAATCGTATGAGCGTAAGTGTGCGGCAGGCGCAGGATTCCTTCATTTAAGGCCATGAGCCGGGCTAAAAATTAACTTGCGGTGAAAATAACTGTGTAAGCCTATATAAAGCATGGTGTCTGCAATGCGTTGCCGTTACTTGCAACCGGAGACACTCTCATCAGTACAAATTCACCAAACCTTAAACTATAGAAGCATAAACTCCAGCATTACTGAGGACAAGATATCGAACTTCGAGAGGATATCGTAAAAGAGATTTGGGTTCAGTTATTAGTCATAGGTAAATCGAACCTAGATGCGGCGCTCCTGGGCAGCCAAGGCCAGCTGTTGGCCTCACCTGTCACTTTGTCTGATGATATACAAATATGTTTATCAGTATAAACCCCGCCAACTCGCACTGGGCCAGCGCGGTGGGGTAGGGCCCAAACTCCCCAAACATGAAACTAAGCAGAATGGAGACAGTTGGGGAAGGCCTACGTCCAACAACGGACCCTCAATGGCTGATGAATCAGTCATAGGGATGGCACATAGTAAAATCCATAATCCTAGGGTGAATTCCGTGTAGAATGGGCAGGTAGGTGTATTGGAGGTGATCTAAATATATGTGTGAATGAACGACCGATTATTACGGCAAGTATGAAGAAATAGTGATATAAAGAACACAACGATATACGTGTATACACAGAATATAACAATACGCAAGAAGTAATGAAGTGATTGCTAACAGGAATAACATATAAGAGAAAAAAAATTAGATTTCATTAATTCGACACAAATAAGCATGGATAATATGATGAGAGCAGCCGGACATAACAATAATCAATTAAACTCGAAGGTAATCATTTGTTCTGAGAGAAATTATATATACAAAATTGTGCGATCTAGTGATAAAAATGATAATAGACAGAAAAATACTAACACGATACATGAATTACGGGATGGTTAGGGCTGGGGAATGAGGTGTGAAGTGAGGGTGCGTGTCACTTAGGTTTGATCTCAGTGTGTGATTCGTTTGTTGTGTTGAGAAAAAAAAAACAATGGCTGACATCGAGAAGTTATGTAGTAAAGAGTTAGTAGTGTGCGTTCGTAGAGTGGCGTGTACTTGAATTTGAAAGAAGGCAACTTGTATGCAAGGTATGGGTGGGTATGGGGAGGGCAATAGCTAATATGGCTCTGATAGGTTCACTTACTTTTAATAGTAGCGAGGAAGTATTGGTGGTGGTAGGTAGAATTGCGACTTCATCGCTGTGCTGACGAGGGTTCGCAAAGACTTGACTTAGGTGAGCCGGATTGGCGAGTGTGGCGGCGTAGAGTGCGAAGATACATCTTCAGCGACTTCGTCAGGAGGGTAGCACAGGCGTGAGTGGTCAGCACGAAGTAGTAGGACAGACATGGCCCGGGTCAGAAGAGGAGTTGGTAGCGATGGCTGAGAGTTAAGTGAGGCGAGGAGACACTTCGACAGGAGTAACTTGTCGGTAGATCAGCAACAGGCGTCGGCGAGGAGCATGGTGGTAGATGCATTTGCGTCGGCGTTGTGAGGTTCTTGAATACCGCTGCCATCAGATGTAAGCGAGAGGCCACTGCAAGCCACCAGAATATTAGCAATACGTGAGCACCGCTGTCACCAGATGTAAGCGACACATGAGTTTGGGAGCACCGCGTCACCAGATGTGAGCGAGAAAAATGAAGAAAATGTTCTTAACTTGCAGGTTTATTCTTGAAGACAGTTATGAGACCCCCAAGAGGCCCCCATGTCCCCGGGTGGAGGACGAGGTGGTGGAGCTGGACCCTGTGTGGCTTGGCCTGTCTGCAGTCTCCCCCTCTGCCTTACGGACATGTCCTTTTATGCGGCGGTTCTCTTCGTATTGTTGACAGTGTGTGTGTGTGTGTGTGTATACGCATATATATATCTGTGTGTGTATATATATATATATATATATATATATATATATATATATATATATATATATATATATATAAATATATATATATATATATATATATATATATAAATATATATATATATATATATATATATATATAATATATATATATATATATATATATAATATATGTGGTGTGTGTGTGTGTGTGTGTGTGTGTGTGTGTGTGTGTGTGTGTGTGTGTGTGTGTGTGTGTGTGTGTATACATACATGCATATATATATATATATATATATATATATATATATATATATATATATATATAAGCAGATGCATATATATATATATATATATATATATATATATAATACATACTACATATATATATATATATATATATATGTATATGCATCGCTTATATATATATATATATATGCATGTATGTATACACACCACACACACACACACACACACACACACACACACACACACACACACACACACACACACACACACCACATATATATATTATATATATATATATATATATATATATATATATATATATATTATATATATATTTATATATATATATATATATATATATATTTATATATATAACACACACAGATATATATATGCGTATACACACACACACACACACACTGTCAACAATACGAAGAGAACCGCCGCATAAAAGGACATGTCCGTAAGGCAGAGGGGGAGACTGCAGACAGGCCAAGCCACACAGGGTCCAGCTCCACCACCTCGTCCTCCACCCGGGGACATGGGGGCCTCTTGGGGGTCTCATAACTGTCTTCAAGAATAAACCTGCAAGTTAAGAACATTTTCTTCATTTTTCTCGCTCACATCTGGTGACGCGGTGCTCCCAAACTCATGTGTCGCTTACATCTGGTGACAGCGGTGCTCACGTATTGCTAATATTCTGGTGGCTTGCAGTGGCCTCTCGCTTACATCTGATGGCAGCGGTATTCAAGAACCTCACAACGCCGACGCAAATGCATCTACCACCATGCTCCTCGCCGACGCCTGTTGCTGATCTACCGACAAGTTACTCCTGTCGAAGTGTCTCCTCGCCTCACTTAACTCTCAGCCATCGCTACCAACTCCTCTTCTGACCCGGGCCATGTCTGTCCTACTACTTCGTGCTGACCACTCACGCCTGTGCTACCCTCCTGACGAAGTCGCTGAAGATGTATCTTCGCACTCTACGCCGCCACACTCGCCAATCCGGCTCACCTAAGTCAAGTCTTTGCGAACCCTCGTCAGCACAGCGATGAAGTCGCAATTCTACCTACCACCACCAATACTTCCTCGCTACTATTAAAAGTAAGTGAACCTATCAGAGCCATATTAGCTATTGCCCTCCCCATACCCACCCATACCTTGCATACAAGTTGCCTTCTTTCAAATTCAAGTACACGCCACTCTACGAACGCACACTACTAACTCTTTACTACATAACTTCTCGATGTCAGCCATTGTTTTTTTTTTCTCAACACAACAAACGAATCACACACTGAGATCAAACCTAAGTGACACGCACCCTCACTTCACACCTCATTCCCCAGCCCTAACCATCCCGTAATTCATGTATCGTGTTAGTATTTTTCTGTCTATTATCATTTTTATCCCTAGATCGCACAATTTTGTATATATAATTTCTCTCAGAACAAATGATTACCTTCGAGTTTAATTGATTATTGTTATGTCCGGCTGCTCTCATCATATTATCCATGCTTATTTGTGTCGAATTAATGAAATCTAATTTTTTTTCTCTTATATGTTATTCCTGTTAGCAATCACTTCATTACTTCTTGCGTATTGTTATATTCTGTGTATACACGTATATCGTTGTGTTCTTTATATCACTATTTCTTCATACTTGCCGTAATAATCGGTCGTTCATTCACACATATATTTAGATCACCTCCAATACACCTACCTGCCCATTCTACACGGAATTCACCCTAGGATTATGGATTTTACTATGTGCCATCCCTATGACTGATTCATCAGCCATTGAGGGTCCGTTGTTGGACGTAGGCCTTCCCCAACTGTCTCCATTCTGCTTAGTTTCATGTTTGGGGAGTTTGGGCCCTACCCCACCGCGCTGGCCCAGTGCGAGTTGGCGGGGTTTATACTGATAAACATACTTGTATATCATCAGACAAAGTGACAGGTGAGGCCAACAGCTGGCCTTGGCTGCCCAGGAGCGCCGCATCTAGGTTCGATTTACCTATGACTAATAACTGAACCCAAATCTCTTTTACGATATCCTCTCGAAGTTCGATATCTTGTCCTCAGTAATGCTGGAGTTTATGCTTCTATAGTTTAAGGTTTGGTGAATTTGTACTGATGAGAGTGTCTCCGGTTGCAAGTAATGGCAACGCATTGCAGACACCATGCTTTATATAGGCTTACACAGTTATTTTCACCGCAAGTTAATTTTAAGCCCGGCTCATGGCCGTAAAAGAAGGAACCCTGCGCCCGCCGCATCGAGAATTACGCTCATACAATTGAAGCGCCGAGACCGCGCAGTGTTTGATTTTCACCGCAAGTTAATTTTTAGCCGGCTCATGGCCTTAAATGAAGGAATCTGCGCCTGCCGCACACTTACGCTCATACGATTGAAGCGCCGAGACGCGCTTTGTTAGAATTAAGTTCAGGCCCAGCTGCCTATGTGTTTGAAGCATATATACTTGCCTATTTACCCCAAAGATATGGAATTTTTATCCAATTAATTTTTCTCTCTTCAATATGATGGTACCTTATGAACTCGTTAAGTAATTAATACCTTACTTGACACGTTACCATTTGTGACAAATTGTTCTTATTATGCTCTCATTTTTCTTGCAATTTAGTAAGGTGATTGACAAACACATTATCCTCCTCCTCCTAAGCCCTTTTACTGGCCTGGTATACTTATATTTCAGCTTCTGAAGACGATTGACCCTCCTCACTACTGAATGTTGCACCTCAGTGCCACACCCACTCCCCTGGCACGCGACGACCTAGCGACCCTCGGATCACCAGGAGCCATCTGTAGATACCGAAGAGAACCTCTACTGCATCGTTTCAAGCGTTACAGTCGGCTCGAGGACGAGCCTTGCGCGTGGCCAAACGATGTCAACAATATGTAGCAAGACCGGATGTACACTTTACACCCCTGTCCAAGCCCTTCTCTTTGGGCAGGACGCAGATGTCGCCCGGCTTTCTCGCACAGGGATAAACATCCGCCCTCGAAGGGAACCGCCGCATAAAAGGACACGTCCGTAGGGCAGAGGGGGAGACGGCAGACAGCCCAAGCCACACAGGGTCCAGCTCCACCACCTCGTCCTCCACCCGGGGACACGGGGGCCTCTTGGGGTCTCATAACTGTTTTCAAGAATAAACCAGCAAGTTAAGAACATTTTCTTTGACCCGCCCAAGTCCATCTCTCGTCTCGCTCACATCTGGTGACGCGGTGCTCCCAAACTCACGTGTCGATTACATCTGGTGACAGCGGTGCTCACGTGTTGCTAATATTCTGGTGGCTTGCAGTGGCCTCTCGCTTACACACACACACACACACACACACACACACACACACACACACACACACACACACACAAACATATATATATATATATATATATATATATATATATATATATAAAATATATATATATATATATATATAAATATATATATATATAGATAGATAGATAGATAGATAGATAGATAGATAAATAGATAGATAGATAGATAGATAGATAGATAGATAGATATATACGTATATTGAGTATGTCTATATATATCTCTTGGGCAAGGAACTTCACCTCGATTGCCTGCCTAGCCGCTGGGTGGGTAAGCCAGCCCAAGTCAGTGCCGGTCCCAGAATCGGGTAAATAGAGATGGTGACTCGATAAAAAAAAACCCGGGCGGAAGGCAACGGCAAACCACCTCTCTAAATTGCCAAGAAAATCATGGAAATCTATGATCGCCAACGTCCTTATATATATATATATATATATATATATATATATATATATATATATATATATATATATATATATATATATATATACATATATATATCTGTAGTTATCTGTCTATCAAACTTTCTTTTTTTTAATCATTAGCGTATAAAAGAATTATTTCAAAATACATGTTCACCATCGATAAAAAATCACCTGTTACTTATCACACACCTTTACTTCCTCCACACACGCACAGGTGTATGAGCTACATCGCCGTGGCTACAAGTTCCAGGTGCTGGACAGGGCGTTTCTTACTCACAGGGGCTTCCAGACAACCACAAATTATTCTACATTACGATACGCTCAGATCGAGGTGGGTCATGGTCGAGGGCTTCTTTCTGTCAATAAATTCAATTTAAATAGCGGATTTTTTTTAAATAATTTTTCTCTTCTCTTCTCGATATATAGTTAAGGTATATCAGGTTATCTACTCGTCATTCTGTCAATATATGTGGTTTATATATTAGATATTTCAGATATTCTAGATTTTCTGTTCGTCTTTCCGTTTCATATATAAGATATTCCAGTTTATC
>NC_051421.1:18111522-18124022 GCF_015228065.2 Penaeus monodon | reverse complement strand
AGAGAAACAAGCCTTGAATCATGACTTATCTAAAGCAGACTGTATTTCAAGCACCAACATGAGTCCCTTTCTAAAACCAAACTGAATCTGGAAGAAACGTTTTCAAATATACAGATAGTCGATTGACCAGCAAACGTTCAAAACCCGTAGATAAAACGCATAGATAAAATTATTGAAATGGGTCTGTAGTAAGTAAGGTGAAGACTGTAGTGGGCCCTTGGCAATAGGGGTGACATTATCAAAGCGCCAGCACTCTGAAAGTTACCCTTCACGAACTAAAGACGTACGATTATAGCTAATTTATGGGCTAATTGTCTTTTTTTTTTAATCAAAGGAAGCAAGTGTGTGTGTGTGTGTGTGTGTGTGTGTGTGTGTGTGTGTGTGTGTGTGTGTGTGTGTGTGTGTGTGTGTGTGTGTGGTGTGTGTGTGTGTGTGTGTGTGTGTATGTGTGTGTGTGTGTGTGTGTGCCATATATATATATATATAAATATATATATATATATATATATATATATATATATATATATATATATACATATATATATATATATATATATATATATATATATATATATATATATATATATATATATAAATACATGCATATATAAATATATATTCATATATCTATATATATATATATATATATATATATATCGCTCGCCATCCTAAGACCCGGGCGGTCTCACGATCCGAAACAGCACGCGCCAAACAACACAAACATTGGACCTGACGTCGTTGACCCAATTAAAATCCGCGACCTCAGGTTCTATGCTGGTACCATGACCTTTGGGACTCGTGCCAGACTCCAAGATTCAGGAATTAGCGGCGCCGCCTTCCTGCACCTCCGAAAGGCTCCCACTCTACATCTACGACCGGACCAATGCCATTCGCTTTCTCATCGACACCGGAGCCGAAGCAAGCACTGTTCCTGCTACTTTCTAAGACAAACTCAACTGGTCGGCTTTCTCATGGGTTTTCGTCGTGGCAGATATCCCACGACCCATCCTGGGTGTCAATTTCCTGCATCACTTCCACTTGTTGGTTAACGTTCGCTGACTCACCGTGATCGATAGCACCATAGGCAAGTCCACTGTCGCTTAGCACACCTTCACCAAACTTCACCAAATTCTTACTGTTCTCCTAGACCAAGGCATAATTGCGGAGCTTCTAAGAGATTTCCCAGGTATCACAAAGCCCGGTAACCAACCTAGCCAGCCTCAGCACCAAATTCGTCATCACATCGTCACCACTGGTCATGCCATGCTGACATCTCGCACCAGATCGCTTTCAGGCTCCCAAGGTTGAATTTCACTATATCCTGAATCTTGGTATCATTTACCCCTCCTCCAGCACGTGGTCTTCACCCCTGCATCTCATCCAGAAGAAGAACGGTAATTGGCATCTGTGTGTCGATTATCGCCACCTTAACACAGTCACAAAGTCTGATCGTTACCTGCTTCCTCATATAAAGGTTTTTTTCACAGAAGTTGGCAGGTTGAAGTATATTCTCGTGCATACTACCAGATACCCATAGCTGAGGAGGACATCCCGAAGACAGCAGTCACAATGCTTTTCGGTCTTCACACGGATGCCCTTCGGACTTAGGAACGCTGGTCAGACCTTCCAGTGTTTTATGGATGACGTCACCTACGGCCTCGAAGGTTATTTTAACCTTCTAGATAACATCTTCATTGCTAATCAGACGGAAGAACATCTTCAACATCTGATAGCACTCTTCCAACGCCTCAACGACCATTGTGTCATTATCAACCCATCTAAGCATCTCTTTTCGGTACCCTCACTGACTTTCCTGGGTCACTCAATCTCAGCTGAGGGCCTAGCTCCTGCCCAAGAGAAGGTAAACACTATCACTAATTTTACCAGACCTGATACACTGCACCAGTTATGTTGGTTTCTGGGTATGCTAAAATTTTATAAGCTTTTCATCCCAAAGTGTGCAGACCTTGCAACTCCCCTTAACACGATGTTAGTCTCACCAAAGAAGGGGTGTCCGAAGGCCCTATCTTGGACGACGTCAATGGAAGCGGCTTTCCAAAACAAGGAGGCTCTTAGCTGAGCCACTCTCCTCACAAACCCACTTACCTATCAGTATTCAGACAGGTGCCTCAGATGTTGCAATGGGTGCAGTGCTCTAGCCACTGGTTGATGGTAAATGGCAACTCCTTGCCTTCCTCTCAAAACCCACTACAGTGTCTTCGGATGTAAACTCTTTGCAGCCGTGCCATGACGCACTTCCCCTACTATGTTGAGGGTTGCTACTTCTCCATCCTGACAGACCAACGGTACTTAACATTCACCCTGCAGACCTGCAGCCAACGGCAAAATCCGCGAGAAGAGAGGCAACTCGACTACTTGGCCTAATTCACCAGTGACATTCAACAAGTCAAAGGCTCCAATAACCAGGCAGCTTATGCTCTCTCCACGTGCCATTGACTATGAAGAGGTAGCAGCTGAGCAACTGACAGATGCAACTCTTCCAGCCTTATTTCAGGAGGGCTGTAGTCTACACTTACTGCGTGTCCCCCTCCCATGACACCCTCCCTTCTGGCTGTAAAGACTTAAATGACATGACTTCATGCCATGACTACGTCATAGAACTCCATGAGAGGCTGACACTAATTCAAACTCGGCCTACCAGACCATCACAGAACCGTCCAGGCTTTGTGCTGAAGGAGCTCCAGCACTGCACTAATGTCCTGGCTCATGTAGACGCGACCAAAAGCCCAGCTCCGACTACCGTATGAAGGCCCATACCCTGTGAAATCCAGGACCAACAAGAATGTCACCATCGACAGTGGTACCACCGCCTCCATAGATCAGGTGAAGCTAGCACACATGAAGGCTACAGTCAACACCTACGCAGATATGTTCACTCACACTGTCGCTCCACTGGAGGGGGAATACTGTAGCGACCTCCGAACGGACGCTGTTTGGTCACATGTGCCGACCTGGGCGGTCTTACAATGCGAAACAGCACGCTTCAAACATCACCAACATCGGACCTGACATCATTCACCTTAATACAAGGCACGACCTCAGGTTTCCAAACAACTCCACCCACCTTGACTTTATTGAAGTCACGCCGTGGGCACAAACCTTGGTCGAGTTCTCTATTATGAGCATGTCAAGGGGAAAGAATCAATACTAGAAACCTAGATGATCATTGCAGCTATCACTCCTCCGGGTAGTAGAACCTACTTCAAGGATGTATCAGTCGATCTCTTAACCCACACTGTAGTCGCCGGCTTTGCAGCAAGGGATACCACAAAATTCATGAGGGTAACAGACATTGCCTCCCTGCTACAGGCAGAGGCAGAGACATCTCCCTCCTTACCACTGTGCTTACCATATTGTAGAAGATTCTTGCTCAGGGTAGAAGAATAATCATAAACTGGGTCCCCATATCGTCATCAGAGCGAACGAGCTTGCTGAGAGACTAGCTGACATTGGCAGGGATATGTCCCCAAATCCTTTGATCAGATAACCAAGCTTAAAAATCTCAAGGTACAGGTCCAACGCCATCCTCCTGCAGTTTCACAGAAAGAAAACGAGATCCAGATGGTACTCAGACGACATAGCCTATGAGCCACTGGCACTCTGAAACAACCAATAGAGGTGCCTAAGCCATTCTTCACAGAATCAGACTAGGTTACCAGTGTGCATGGCAGATCATACAAACAATTAACTATGCAGACAGGTGTTGCAAACATTGTGGCGGGCCGAACGCCACATTGTTACATTATCTACAGAGCTGTGACCATACAAAATTTTTGAAACAGGGACCCCCCCACAACAGCTACCAGGCTGGTAAAGATATTATGCTACATGCTTACATTATGGCGGCAGAAGCGTCATAATGAATGAATGAATGTTCCCGAACATCACTCGGACTTCAGGTTCAGCTCCAGCAAGACCTACTTCTCTGCTTGTATTTGAGCTGTATTTTGCTCTATAATAAACAAAAAATCCCTTTGTGTGTTTCTGTTACCACAAAAGCGTGTACCATGATTATTTGTTGACATTACTGATAATTTAACTACATAATCGTGTGACACTCTTACTTATTTCGATTGGCATGTTCGCTTTCTCGAGCTACATCTCAAACTCACTATTCAACCTGGTTATTAATTAATAATTTGAAACCATTATAAAGGTTTACTGGAATGGGCAGCCATCTTTGTTCTTTTTATTATACTAAGGTAACGACAGAAGAGTTCATAATTCATACAATTTCGAAGTTGAGATCATAGTTTAAGTGGAATCTGTTGATAATGATTGAAAATAATGTTTATGCAGTGAAATACATGATTTTTCTCCTTAAATAGTTGGTCACTCTAGCACCAGAAAAAAAAACTAAATCTTATTTATATGCTCATAATGATGTTAAATAACAAATTCATCAATATTAACTAAAAAGGCTAACACAGTTTCCATATAGATATATAAGTTGAAATTCACTAGCCGTGTTAATGAATTACCAAAAAAGCTGTATCATGTGAACTAGTGTTCATGCCATTTGTTGTTTCTCGACAATATTACATAGAAGATTCTGTGCTGTACGGATCTGCCCCAAGATTGCAATATTCACCACTTGTCTAATTTTCCTCTTCACCACATCGTTCCAGGACGGTATAGGGAAACAATCTTTTTTTTATTATTGTGAATAGATTATTGGAAGAAAGGGTGAAAACTACAAATATATATATATATATATATATATATATATATATATATATATATATATAATTGTGATTATATATAAAGAAAAAAATGAAAATCCTATCAATGTTAGTATCACCTCATACTTTGTTACTCTTTCACTGCTTCAGGTCAACGCAAGGATAAGGACCTACATCCTGGTCCTCTTGGCGCTCTTCCTAGCGGCTAACTTCATGAATAAACCGGAAATGGAGGACATCTCTGCCATAGCTCGCTCCAAAATCTCTACGGTAGGTATTGGGACCAGCATTCACTTATTTGTGAGATGGCTATAGACTAAGAATCAGATAACGAGATTAAATCCACGCACGAGAGGATTAGATAAATTGATTAATAACTGTGTATAACTACAATGGTTTTAACCGAAGTCTTGATCACCTATAGAAAAGGTGTGGAATAGAATGAATATTTTCACAAAAAAACATGTTTCTCTGACGAAGATATAATCGAAAGCGGTCAACTTTCTTGCACTCTGAAGATATTCATTCTTATTCATACCTTTTCTTACAACTGTCGCAATGAATACAGTTCGATTTTTTTTCTTTGCCTTTTGTAGCATGTAGCACCGCCAGATTCGAGTGACCCTATCTCCTCGTCGTATGGTTTGTCGGACAACAGCGGCTACTACAAGAGCCATTACTTCGTGTGGCCGGCAGCGAAGTGGGAGGAGGCCACGTTGAAGTCCAAAGTGTGCCTCCTTACCCAGGGCGGCGTCGACAGAATTTTCTGGGTGGTGCGCCAGGCCGAGGCGTTTGCAGGTCCTGTGTCTATGGGCATCTTTGTCGCGGGCTCCGAGTACGCCGTGGCAGTCGAAATGGTGACGTATATGAGGAAGTGCTTTCCTCCTGTGCGAGACTGGGTGTCCTTCCACATCATGTACCCCGCAGGCAAGCCGCCTAAGCTGTCTCACTCGCCAAAGACGTTTGCCCTCAACTGCTCTGATCCGGAAGGGGCGAACCGGTTGTTTATGAGTCTCCGCGACAAGACGGAATCCATGGAAACCCACTACCCTCAAAACCACATGAGGAACGTGGCTAGAAAAGCTTGCCCCTGCGACTACATCCACATCGTCGACATCGACATGCTGGCCACCCCTCGCATGGCCGAGAACTTAAATGGCTTCCTCACGACGATGGAGGCAACGAAACTATGTGAGAAGTGCATCTACGTTGTGCCTGCTTACGAGGTTCATGACTCCGTTAAGAAGTATCCCGACAACAAGAAGGAACTACTCGAGCTGGTGCACAAAGGGCTAGCGCAGGTGTTTCACGTCAAGGTAATGGGTTACGGATATATGGTCTCTTCCTATAAACACAGATACACGCACCACACATTCACACACACACACCCACACACACACACACACACACACACACACACACACACACACACACACACATATATATATATATATATATATATATATATATATATATATATATATATATATATATATACACATAAGTGTGTGTATATATATACATATGTATATACATATATGCACGTGTATATGTATATATGCATGTGTATGTGTATAAATATACATGTATATATGTATATGTATATATATATATATATATATATATATATATATATATATATATATATATATATATATATATATATATATACACACATATATATGTATATGTATATGTGTGTGTGTGTGTGTGTGTGTGTGTGTGTGTGTGTGTGTGTGTGTGTGTGTGTGTGTGTGTGTGTGTGTGTGTGTGTGTGTGTGTGTGTGTGCATATATAAGAACCCACGCTGACCGGGCCTCGAATCTTGGACACTCCGGGTACGAAACCGGAAGGCCAGTACTAAACCAACCATACCACTCGGTGGAAATTGATTTAGAAATTCAAAACAAGTCAGCGAAGGTTGTTAAATATCTACACCAGTGCGGCATTGCATTATTCCATCTTTCATATATATGTCTCGGTACATCTGATTTCGGTTTCGAATTTCTAAATCAATTTCCGCCGAGTACCCACGGGGATTGTGTGTATCCTAGCTATAATTACTCATGTATGAGTAGATAGGTATTGTCTATGGAGCTGGGTAGATCCTAATTGAACACTCCTTTTAGTGGCTCGTGTTGTATGGTTGGTTTAGTACTGTCCCTCTATATCAATACGGCATTGCATTATTCCATCTTATATATATATATATATATATATATATATATATATATATATATATATATATATATATATATATGCACACACACACACACACACACACACACACACACACACACACACACACACACACACACACACACACACACACACACACACACAATATATATATATATATATATATATATATATATATATATATATATATATATATATATATATTGAGGATCACACACTTATGCCTAAGGTTACAAATCTTATACACAGGATAATACCAATAACTTCACCAATAACGTTCACACCGTTCTGTATCCGTATGCCCTAACCGCCCAACAGGTATACGACCGGAACCAGGGCAACGGCCGTTTCCCGCAGCAATGGGAGGTGGAACCGACCGACGAAGACGCATCGGATTACGGTGTTCTCTACGACATTAATAGCTACCAGGAGTTTTGGGAGCCGCTGATGGTCATGCCCTACACGGCCCCCTGGCACGATGAGCGCTTCGTCGGGTTCGGCTTCAATCGCAACAGCCACGTAGGATTTTCCTGTTTGTCTCTGTCTACACTCTCTCTCTCTCTCTCTCTCTTCTCTCTCTCTCTCTCTCTCTCTCTCTCTCTCTCTCTCTCTCTCTCTCTCTCTCTCTCTCTCTCTCTCTCTCTCTCTCTCTCTCTCTCTCTCTCTCTCTCTCTCTCTCTCTCTCTCTCTCTCTCTCTCCCTCTCTCTTTTCCTCCCTCGGTCCCTCCCTCTCTCCCTCCCTCCCTCCTCGCTCATTCTCCCCCTATTTCTCTTTCTCCCTATATAATTCCTCCTTCTTTACCTCTTATAGTTATAGTTATTTGAGTGATTTCTACCTAGCAATGATAAGTCATAAAGTTCTAGAGGCCACAAGCTGATTATCAAATAATATCAGTTACAATCAAACTTATATATATATATATATATATATATATATATATATATATATATATATATATATATATATATATATATATATATATCCTTCGTTACCTCCTGCGTGTTTTTGTTGCTGTTGTTTATGTGCTTATCTTTATTTTGTTATTTTCATTTATTTGTTTATTATTATTATCATCATCATTATTATTACTAGCATTACCATTATTATTATTATTATCATTATCATCATTATCATCATCATTATCATTATATCCTTGTCATTATTATTATTATCATCATCATCATTCTTTTTTTCATATATGTCTACAAATAACACATTTTCTATTACATCCATATTCCTCAGATGTTTGAACTTCACTGCCTCGGCTACAGGTTCAAGGTGTTGGACAGAGCTTTCCTCGTCCATCGGGGATTTCAAACCAAACATAATTATCCAGCTCGGCGATACACTCAGCTTACGGTAAGGATACAAGAACGCGTACAAACATACACACATATATACACATACATATAAAAATACACATACATACATACATACATACATACATACATACATACATACATACATACATACATACATACATACATACATACATACACAGCTACATAAATACATATATACATGTACGTGTATACATTTATACTTACATAAATACATATATACATACATGGATACATAAACACACACACACACACACGCACACGCATACGCACACACACACGTTTATGCATATACATATACATATCTGTGTACGTCTTATCTGCATTTTATATTTTCTTATTTACAGCTTCACTATGACTGAAGACCTCCAACAAATGTATTTTTCATTTTTCTTGACAGGAAAATCGCGGACGATATGCCTCCTTCAAGAACGAAATCAGTGCGAAATACGGATGCTAGTAAAGGAAGCTTCCCTTTTATTAAGAAAATCTGCAACAGAGAAGATTTTTTGATACATATGTATAATTTTGATATAATAATTATAGCCATGGGACATTTGGGCATTTTTATGTTTTGTTTTGTTTTTTTCTTTCTTTCTTTCTTTCTTTTGCGTGTAGGGTGGGGTGTAGGGAATGGCTTTAATCGAAATCGAAACATGTCCAGGCTAGGTATTACGTGAAAATGCCCGACTCTCATATTAATTATTTATATCGTGTGCTTACTCTGAAGCCATTAATCTATTTACAGGCAGGGAGGGGGTGCTATTCCCTAAAACGCGGCCCATAGACTTATGATGTACTGTTTACGTGGTCATGTGGTGAATTTATGTCATATAGCTTTCTCGGAATCAGTTTGTCAAGTGCGTATAAGAAACATGTGTAGTTTGCCAATTATGAATTGCAAATATGAATTGAGTTCATTGCAAATATAGAAAAGGTAAGAATGAGATGTAATTTAACGGTTTCAATCATATCTTCTGTTTCTAACGAAGATATAATTGAATCCGGTGAAATATATCTCTTACACTGTAAAAAAAAAATCATTTTCCTTCAGAAATAGTAATTTCTCGAACGGTATTGAATGTGAAAAATGTACAATTAAACAAAGGACTTTCATCGTAAACGTTATGTTTCTATTGTGACAAATTAACAGAAAAAAAGTTGGGTCATTAGATAGAAATATGAATAGATAGCAGAATTGGATAGACTGGACAAGAGGAAGAGAGGGGGAAATAAATAGAATGCTAGATAGAGAGACGGAGAGAAATAGAGAAGGAGGGAGAGAAAGGAGCAGGGGATGGAGAACGAGAGAGAGATAGAAAGAGAGAGGTGGGGGGCTATTACCGTGCTGATAATCTTTGAATAGTTATAAAAAAAAACATTTCAAGTGCCTAAATATTATTATTTTTTTAACAAAATAACTACCTCAGATATCATTATGTTGCATAACCATTTAATTATAACTATAAAATTATCTATGGTCTATGTAACTGCACATAGAATGAAAAGTCCTTGGCTATGTTTTACAGATGTGAAAGTATGTATGTATCCGCATATGCATGTATATATACATATATTTTCATATTCTTCTCATCTTTTCTTTTCTTTTTTCTTCTTTTTCTACTTCGACAGTCCTACTTGTAATAAATAAGTGATATGACGATAGTTGTGACGATAATGTGCATAAATAGATAAGGTTGATTTTCATTTATTTTCTCTGTTTTCTTGTACTGTTGGAATTCCGTTTAGGTGTGTTGTTATTCAAATGTTTTGTTTATAACAGTTGTTTATATTGAATAGTTTGTTCAAATAGGAGACTCAGAAGATATATTTCTATTTCTATTTTTCCTTATAATCCAAGAGTTTTTTGTTAAAAATGTAAGGGGCTAAGAGGGGAGGGGGTACAAGTGCCAACCACTAGACAGGGTGGGGGGGGTAGACAGCGTATATACCGTATATATATGACTTTACTAACCAACTGAAAAAAGTATGAATGTATAAGTATGTATGCATGTACATACCATACACACCTATACACACACGCACGCACATGCACACATATATGTGTGTGTGTATATATATATATGTATATGTATATATATTTATACATCTCTATATACGTGTGTGTGTGTGTGTGTGTGTGTGTGTGTGTGTGTGTGTGTGCGTGTGTGATATACATATACATGTACATACATACGAGTGTGTGAGTGAGTGTGTGGGTGGGTGTGGGTGAACGCATGTGTATATGTATACTCATACTCATGTTACTCATACATCCGCACACGCACACATTCACACACACACACACACTATCAACAATACGTAGCAAGACCGGTTGGTACACTTCATACCTCTACCCAGCAGCTGTCCTTTTCCTTGGGCGGACGGAAGTCTCGCCCGGCTTTCTCTTTTCGCACGGGAGTAAACTTCCGCCCTCAAAGAGCACTGACGCATAAAATGACACGTTCGTAAGATAGGGAGAGAGACACGGCACATAGGGTCCAGCTCCACAACCTCGTCCTGACCCCGGGGACGCGGGGGTCTCATATCTATCTTCAACAATAAACTAGCAAGTTAAGTTGCCCTTCGTTTAAAAAATCAGACTGCCTCTGGGTATTTTTCACCGTAATGTATATGCTAGATAGATAAATTTTCCCAAGTTTCACAACCAAGACACGTTATGCCCGGGTGACCGCAATGCAAGGCATCCTCACTTTGGAGACAAACAACGTAATAGTAATGGGGAGAATTCAGACGCACATTTCATCAAAAGTAGATCACTGACAGTATATGACACAGAAGCAGCGACTCATTTGGGAGGGGGACAGTTAGATTACGTATTTGGCAAAAAATGTTCATGGTAATGTCTGTACTTCACTGGTAGGAGAGTTAGTTAGTTGCAATACGAACAGACTATACTGTAGACAGCAACTCAGCCCCTAAGTCACCTAGGCCTGGAGCATCACTTCAAGGCACGGGCCCATCGCTGGCATAACACCTATGAAATAACAACCGTTGAATTTTTTTTCAGGATCTAATTAAATTTGTCACTGACTACTATAACACATAGGTCTGTTCACGAAAAACCGAGGTGGACCAGTTACCCAATTCTGGCAAGGAACATAAACGGGTTCAAGGAGCCTGCTAACTGTTGTAAAGGTAATATGACGTCAGATAATCTTCTGGAGCTTCCTAAAGCCAAAGAATTCAGAAAATTAAAAACTCAGATTCGTAGTAAATGTTTGTATACTCACTGTGTCGTGTTCGTATATATGTTTGTTTGGTGTTTCTCTACGAAGCTTGAGGGAGAAGAATACACCAATTAAAATTAAAGTAGGTTCATTGGAGATCAGTTCTTACAAAAATAAAAGGGAGTTCTTCATAGTCCTGTGCCCCACGCCTCAGCTTCTGTCCGAGAGTGCTACTGCCAGACGTGTGACTACAGAGACAAAATAAAATATTGTACTCTACAAATTGTACAGAGAATATCATTCTTTTATGCTACACAGCAATATAAACTAAACATAATTTTCTACATTTCACATGGTGTAACATATCACACAAAAGGCAGTATATATATAATTTCCTTTCCTTTAACGGTAGGTTCATGTCTGAGCCGCCGTGGTCACAGCATGATACTTAGTTTTTTCATGTTGTGATGCTCTTGGAGTGAGTACGTGGTAGGGTCCCCAGTTCCTTTCCACGGAGAGTGCCCGTGTTACCTTTTTAGGTAATCATTCTCAGTATTTTATCCGGGCTTGGGACCAGCACTGACTTGGGCTGGCTTGGTCACCCAGTGGCTAGGTAGGCAATCGAGGTGAAGTTCCTTGCCCAAGGGAACCGATGACTCGAACCCTCGAACTCAGATTGTCGTCGTGACAGTCTTGAGTCCGATACTCTAACCATTCGGCCACCGCGGCCTTGACGATCATGGGCTTTCGATGATTTTTTTTTTTTTTGGCAATTTAGAGCGGTGGTTTGCCATTGCCTTCCGCCCGTTTTTTTTTTTTTTTTTTTTTTCGAGTCACCATCTCTATTTACCCGGCACTGACTTGGGCTGGCTTGGTCACCCAGTGGCTAGGCAGGCAATCGAGGTGAAGTTCCTTGCCCAAGGGAAACAACGCGCCGGCCGGTGACTCGAACCCTCGAACTCAGATTGCCGTCGTGACGGTCTTGAGTCCGATGCTCTAACCATTCGGCCACCGCGGCCCCCATATATATAATATAATCATATAATTATCACAATACAGGTACGAT
>NC_051421.1:18101522-18104022 GCF_015228065.2 Penaeus monodon | reverse complement strand
AAACAGCATGGAACCTATCCTTTCCGGAACCTCTCCACCCCCACTGAGTTCTAAATCTAACACCCCACACGAATGTGCCTCTAAAATCTGACTCTCTCTTAAAGTGGCTACCCCACTATATGCTACGCTGCTATCTGCAGTGTCCTCCACCTCACTTACGGGTACCCTCTGGTCTACTCCTACTACCTCCCCAGGGACCGACGCACCAGGCGTTCCCGGTGTCGGTCTCCCCGGACTGGTTGTAGGGGGCCCCCTACAACCACACTCGGTAGCAATTGAGCCAGCCTCAGGACTCCATACCACATCCACATGTTGACCCTTGATCGACAGGTGGATGGGCTTCAACATGTGGATGGGCTGAGGTGGATTGTTAATAAATACAACCTGATGTGTCCAAATAAAATCACATCCCAACAGCAACTTCCCAGGCAAATTCCATGGATCCGCCACTAAAAATGAAAGCTTGACCTTGACTGGCCCAAACTCCAGTGGAATATCGACCTCCCCTCTTTGGGCTATATCAGTGACACCACCCCACCTGACCTTAAGATCGGAATCTCTTATCTCGATATTCCTTCCCTGTAGAAAACTACTACAGACTAATGAACACTCCCCTGCCGTATCAAATACAACCTTGGTTAGTTCACCCAAAACTACTAATTCAAACAAAAGTAACCCTGTACCGAAAGACTGTACAGTGATAACTCTCCCCATCCCTAAAGAGGAAACCGACGACATAGCCAGAGCCCCTTTACCAGTACTATGAGAAACAAACCCAGGGAACACATCCAAGTGCTCCCACTTCCCTCCTCGTTTTTTGGATAAGCATACCGTGACCAACCCGTGAACAGTATGCGCATCTGACCTGAGGCTGGGGCCGCCGACCGACCTTACCCTCTCTACTCATCTTCATAAGGGCAGTACAATCGTTCAAAGAGTGGCCCACAATGTTAATGTTACAATAAAGGCAAGGGACAGAGCTGCCAGTCTTTCGTACCTCTCCTCACATCTCAAGAAACTCCCTCAGCCATAGTTGGCGACTCGGATTTATAAATCCTCTCCGGCAAAACCTCAGTCCCCGAAATCTGCGATCCCTGAGTCTCGCCCGAATCCCTTAACTCACCCAATCCCTCGACCTTACTAACCGCCGATGAGGATAGCACCGACCCGTCAGATACCTGCGGGTCACCCGTGGCCTCAGGATCGACAGGTGTCCCGGAAGGAGCAGCGACCGCTGTGTTCTGCAACCCCCTAGACTCTACAGACCACTGTCTAATAAACTCTATTGCCGACTCAGTACCCGAGCCCTGCAATAGTATACAAACAAGCTTTTCCAGAATATCGTCAACAGTAGCTCGCACTCGCAGAGCGAGTTCCGGTAAGAAACAGGAAAATAATCAAATCCTCAGCCGCCCTTCTTAAAACACCCCTCAGCCGACCCTCATCCATGTGCAATGTTAAAAAATACCCGATATATACTGAAAAATAAAAGCACCGAGGTGCAAATGGCAATACCGCACCACCCCAGCGGCACTTCCGAGCGCCCTCGCCCTGACATCACAGGATCGCTCGCCTTCCCGCACAGCGCCTCTCCCGTCACCCAGATACCCCAGTATCCTGTCACCAAAGCCCGCGCCCTCACCCGGAGGCACGCCCAAGGTCTCGGTGTAGCCGCTCGCCCAATGACCGCTGACGTTGCGTCAACGCGGTCAAAGATCAGTAGCGCCTAGACGGTAAACAACCCTCCGACCACATTTTGTAGCTCAAAAGGGGGAGGGTGAATGCCGGGATATGGTGTAGCAACAGGCCCGCAAAACTAATTAGTACGGGAAAATACACTCTGCAGAAGATAAAAACAACCCCTTATAAACATTAAAATAGTACACAAGCTAAGATATCTTATAAATGAGTATAAGAAGATAACACAAAACAGTATATGTAATAAAACGTCCTGGGAAACCGTAGCTGCAAAAAAAAGCTGGAGGTTATACAAATAACAATTTAAAGTAACGTGAAACCGGAAAGCAGCACCACCGCCGCCACCACTGTCGTAATCAAGATGTAGATTAATCTGTGAAAATGAAAGTAAAATCACATCTGTTACGATTTAGGTATTACTGCCACCACCAGTTCTTTCTATGGGTAAAACTGGAAACCCCTTAACAACGAAATAACCCTGTGACCCAACGGTTACTAAAGTGTCCAACTGACCTTGGAGGGCTACAGAAAGAGTTCTTATTTTACTATTTTTATTTGTAGTTTTATATATGCATGTAAGTTAAAAACTAAATATATACATGTAAAAGAACAATACATAAACTGCTAAAAGTTACACAATTAGTCACTGAATCTTTTGGAAGTAGCCGTGACGAGTCCCGTCACGAATACCCCACTCTATTTACCAGACTTTCTCTAGACTTTTCCCTTATCAACTAGTGATAAGAACACAGAATGTTTCACTATAATATTTTCCAATACTGGACTTCCCGCCCAGTATTTA
>NC_051421.1:18079022-18099022 GCF_015228065.2 Penaeus monodon | reverse complement strand
GCCGAGTACGCAATACTTCGTCATAGTATGAGCCAGTCCTCCTGCCGAGATGTCCCCAAGGCCGGATAACCGACGCTGTCCGCCTAGCTGCTAAACTCCGACACAGCAAGTCATGCAACTCTCAACACTTGCAGCTGACCCCTCAACACCTGTATCATCTGTTGCCGCCAACGCTGTGCAGATTTTAGAACCCCAGCTGGACCACGTATCACCAAGGACGTTGACTACCTAAAATATTTCTACACCAAGCCGAGTTCCTCGCCATACGGATTCATCCACGCAGCCGCGACCAAGTAGGAACAACATCATCCTGCTGACCTGTCGCGCCACGACCTTGCTCACCACGCAGCGCTCCAAATCTCCCCATCAGCCGCACAGGGGCCGCCCGCTCTTTGCCTTGTCAGCCGTGCATCTCCCCAGCCTCTCCTCGCCTCGCACCGCACCCAAGACCCGAGTGTGAAGGTTTTCAAACAAAAATCGGTGATCAGTGCTTAGCTTTTCCTTATATTATTTTCATTTTGTGTTCAATACTTAATCTCGACTTATTTAATTGTGCATTGAAGTTTTTTTGTTGTATTCTGCGTTCAGTTGTCAGTTATAGGTATTCATTTGCAGTTTATGAGTTGCCTAACTAGATTCTCACTCGTACGTATCCTGTATTACCGCCGCCTGAAGATGCTCTTCCCTCAGCACCGCTCGCTCGCTCGCATTCTGTGACGCCGCCTGAAGACGGATTTCATTCAGCGCCGCCCGTTCACGTAGTTCTGAGGCCCGAGAATATCGCAGTCTCGGCATCCGTTTGCACTCATATAACTAGCAAATCTCGATACTGATATACACACCGCGTCATACAGTACTTGCGTCGTTTTTACGTTTCTCACGATATTTGATTATGATGGGGACCATCATTTGGAAACCAGGGAGATATGTAACCCAGCTTTACATATGTGATGTTACTGAAATGTGTATGCCAATGTTATTCTATTTATCTGTTATATTCTACATGACTTGCATAATCTTATGTATTGTCACATGCCTATATTCCCACACACACACATACATATAAGCATGTCCATTGCTTTACCTGTTTATTCGTCTCTCGTTGCCACACTAGACATTCCAATGTTGTTGTATTGTCTATCCCCTTCCACAGAGCTATGCATTGTTGTAACAGTACCTTTCATCACCAATGATTGTCATATGTTAAGCACGTGATCTATGCCCATCTTTAGACCACTGTAGGAGATGGCAGGCAGACTCCCTGCGGGGAGCCAAGGAGCAACACCTCGCTCTTTGGCGCAGCCGCACTCCATCATTACTATACAAATAAAAGGAGTCAAGACATCTTGGTCGTCTACCTTACACCCTAAGCTCGCCACCTACCATACTCTTGTAGGGCCCATCATTCCGGCTCTTACAATGTATATGTATATATATATATATATATATATATATATATATATATATATATATATATATATATATATATATATATATGAACCGTATTCATGTTGACATATATATATATAAGGTATAAATGAGAATGAATATCTTACAAGAGATGTATTTGACCGGTTTCGATTATATCTTCAATACATGTATAAATACATATGCATGTATTTCTGACGAAGATGTAATCAAAACCGATCAGATACATCTCTTGTATTGTGAAAATATTCATTCTCATTCATACCTTTTATACATATATGTATGTGTGTGTGTGTGTGTGTGTGTATGTGTATGTGTGTGTGTGTGTGTGTGTGTGTGTGTGTGTGTGTGTGTGTGTGTGTGTGTGTGTGTGTGTGCATATGTGTATATATATATATATATATATATATATATATATATATATATATATACATACATATATATAAATATAAATATATATATGTGTGTGCACACATGTATGTATGTATCTATATGTATGTATATGTATTCGGTAATAGATTTGCCCCTCAGGCGTCGTATTGTAAGTATGAATAGGCAGACTAATATAGTCGCGAAGAATTTCATGTTTATTTAGACGTTTCGGAGGTATAACAAGCCCTCCATCATCAGTACTGTCAAAAGAACCCAAAAAGTCAATTAGACAATGGTTGTTACATGTGTCTGGTTCTTAATATAAAAGTATAGGTGGACAAAAAACGAAAGGGAAATAATATATACATAAACAAAAATAAACAAGTAAAAAAACATAAAATAAACATCTAGTTGAAATAAAATAACATATACATAAACAATAATAAGCAATATGGTAACACTAATCAAAAATGGGTGGTTGGGAGATCTATTATGTGAATAAGGTGGTTGCGGTGGTTGTATGGTTTGGCTCAGGTTTCATCCTCTGAATCAGCAGGGATTCTGAGATGATAAGGTCAGGGCGGGAGGAGTGTGAGGATAGAATACTAAAATCTGTGTTACAGAAAGGGTGTGAATGAAGTTGAGAATGTTCTCTTATTGCCGAGAAAGATGGTTTACTCAGTGGAAGGCCAGTCCTGAAGGATTTGCCTTTGTGTTCTAGGGTGCGGTGTCGTAACCACCGTGAGGTAGACCCCACGTACCAAGCTTGGCAGCAAGGACAGGTAAATAAGTAGACTACATTAGAACACAGTTCAGAGTTACATTTCAACGGTTGTTTTAGAAATTTGGCAATATTGTTAGTGTTGGTGAAGATAAAAGTGAATTTAATTTGTGGGTAATTAATTTGTAACAAAGATTTTAGCTGCTTCCTAATTTCAAAACTTAAACTACCCATATGCGGTAGTTAAACATTCCTATGATCTTTTTTAACAGTAGGGACAGTGGGTTGGTTTCAGAATATTTTACATAGGAAAGTTTTCGTAATTTTATCAAATAAAAACAGTGGATAACCATTACTAATAAAGAATTCTTTAAGAAACATTTCGTCATGAAAGTGTGTGTTTGTGTTTGTGTGTGTGTGTGTGTGTGTGTGTGTGTGTGTGTGTGTGTGTGTGTGTGTGTGTGTGTGTGTGTGTTGTGTGTGTGTGTGTGTGTGTGTGTGTGTGTGTGTGTGTGTGTGTGAACGCCACTTCTGCCGTCTTCCTTTGTTATGGGGGCAGGCCTTGTTTTATGATGAGGCCTGGGACCACTTAGGGAGATGGCCGTCGGTGTCAACGTGAACAACGAAGGCGCTCCTCGTGTCATGTTGGTCGATTTGTTGTTGGTGGAGTCCTCCTCCTTTTCTCACCTATGTATACCTTATCACAGCCACCGCAAGTTATGTTGTGATTTCGACAACACCCCAAGATTACGCTGTGCCGCATCCACCCAAATCGCCATACCTCAGTCCCATTGAAAATGTTTGGGTAACCATAGGCAGAGATTTCTCCCAAGATCATACCCACAATCGGCATATAGCCTATGCCCAAGCAATTACGGCATGGAAGTGTTGACTGCTTTGCCAGTTAACGTCGGCGTTAGTGGCATCCAACCACGCAGACTTGCCAGCATTCGCCAAGCTGGTGGTCATAACACGAAATATTAAAGGCACTATATATTTTAGAACACTGTTTTTTTTAATGTACCCGAGCGAAGTGAGCAAAAAAAATCTATATAAGTGTAATTAGTAAAAAGCTAAAATTCATGGTCCTTTGGGGGGGGGGGAGGATGTCAGACTTTGAGGGGACAAAGTGACTCTTAAATGGGGGGGGGGGGATTTTTTTACATACAGATGGCTTCACATGTGCTCAGCCGGCAAGGAGTCTATCATTAGGCCTTAGTGACCGATCCTGATTTCCACGTTCCTTGAATTGGCGGGAAAATTTGTTTTTCTTATTATTACAATTGATATCAATACTGCTATTATTGTTATTGATGTTATGATTATTAAGCTATTATTAAAATCTTGGTAACATTTAAAACAATGCAATAATACCCCCCCAAAAAAAAATCCAAAAGTCAAGGAAAAGGGTTAAACAGGTGAAATAAGTAGGATTAATATCTGGCTCCTTGGTGAGTATGATATTGTAGAGCCATCTATGTGTAAATGCAGTAAATAAACTTATATTACAGTAGGCATGAAATGCAATCTTGCCATACGTGCCGATTGGGTTAAATCAGAAAGAGTAAAGATATTTTGCGAGTGTACATATATTTATGTGTTTTTGTATATATTGTTACGCCGACCAACACAAGGCAGGCTAGGCAGACGGCGTGCTATTTTTAAACGGGGTCGTGAACACTAAAAACAGCCCCAGAGGCACCGAGCAACAGCACCCCAGACCCCACGAGGGGAAAAAACCAAGGGGCGGGCGAGCAGGAAATAAAAACACAAAAATGACAGTTTTTCCCTTATTTACACAAGTTATTTTACCGTACACTTTTTATATCACAATACAGGGGGAAACCAGATGCCCACACTGCACGATACAGCTTATAACAGGGCAACACAAATGTTTATCAGGTCACAAGGGCACATGTAGTGATCGACTTAACCACTTGCTAATTAGGTCATTAGCGCTGCCACCACCTGGTTAGTACGCCAGGAAAGTTAATGTGGGAAAGGGAAGACGTCAGAAGAGTGTAAGATAGCAAAAAGGAAAGCATGTGTGCAAGAGAAAGAAAAATGACCTAATCAAAAAAGGGTTTTGGTTGGTAACTGTTTAATCCCGAGGGGAGTCGTGTCACCCTTTAAGGGCTGATAGAAGGGGTCAATTCCTTGTCACCGGGTAGCAAGCATGATCAGGGTGTCTCGTAAAAAAGGTGAAATTTAAAAAAAGAGAGGGATTCACTTTTAGAGTACTTTAAATAATTTTATTGGTTCGTAAAACAATAAAACACTTAAAATAAAAACAAAACACACTTAAAAAATACAACACTTAAAAATACAAAAATAAAAGGAACCTAAGACACCAAAAAAAAGAGCACTCTTTTAAAACTTTTAAAAAAAGGAAAAGTTAAAATACCCCACCTTCGCCGTTAAAAAAAAAACACTGTCCTTGCGCCCGAGGGGAAAAATAAACAAAGAAAGTCACTCTTAGCTTCGCGGGTCTACATCGGCCGTGAGTAGACGTGATCAACTACCCAGCCCCCCTGCTGAGATCCGCTTGGCCCCCGGGCTATATATACCCGCCCCCGAAAGGATCTTAGCTAATGGCTGGGAACTCCCCCAAAAAAAACGAGCTAAAATATTCCCCCCCCCCTAGAGGCTTTGGCAGTTCTTACCCTTTAAAAAAACAAGTTTAACCCCAAGTGAAAAACAAAACCCCCAACCCCCATTTTAAAAATTTACTAGAAAATTTTAAAAAGAAAATGTTTAAAAGAAGAAACAAAATAATTTTTTAAAAAAAGTAAAAAAAGTGCTTAAAAAAGAATAGAAAAAGAAAAAGGGTGAGGGTTTCCTCTTATTTAAAGAGGAAAAAAAAAACTTTATTTTCAATAAAAAAATTAGAAAATAAAAATTTAAATAAAAACCGGAAAAGGGGAATTCAGCACGGTTTAGGGGGTTTTCCCATTTGGTTTCAGGGGAGACCAACCCTTTTCCCTGTCCGGCGCGTACGGCCCCCGTATGGGTACTACAACCCCTCCCCATAAAAGTTCTTTAACGTCATTGGCAAAACTGAACCTTGAGTGAGAAATAGGCCAAAAACTTTAAAAAAGAAAAGGAAGGTTACTAAGGTCTTAGCAGACAGGATAATTTAAAGGGGTCTTTTTATTTAAGTAAAAACGAGAGTGCACAACCGAAACTGAGTTTGGGTAACCCCCAATCTTTGAACAAACTCGCCATTAATTGCGACGGGCCCCCCCCTTAAGAAACGATACGGGCCCATTTCTTTTTAAACCCCCTTACCTCTTAAATTTTCCCAAAACCCCTGATTCGATTCAGAACCAAAAATCAGGTAACTCCCTCTCGTTGGGGTACAAAAGGGACGCTTTTGGGTTATTAGAATTTCACCTCGTTGTGAGGAGGGTCGGTTCCGAACCGGGTAATTCACCGGGCCCGATTTCTTCACAACCGGGCAGGCTACCATCTGGGCCCCGAGTGCCCCGCCGGACCCCCATGACGAAAAATACGAAAACAGCACGAGGTCCCCCCCCCCCGGACGAATCTCTCCCTCAGTCTGGGGTTTGTAGTCCGTGCCCATCCTTGTTGCGCCTTTTGCAGCATCCTGGGGTTTCCCTCGCATCCCGTAGATTTTCCCTCAGCCCCTGAGCCTGTTTCATAAACGTCGTTTCCGTTCGTCACCCCCCTGGGGGAAGTACCCATCTCTGCCGTTTTTCAGAAAAAGGGGGTGTGGACCCACGCCCTGGTACAGCACTGTTGAGGGCAAGTTGACAAACGGTAGTTTTTCATCCAAATATTCGGATGTTCCCCATCAGGGTCGCCAAAGCTCTTTCACCCCCCAAGATTTTTCTTCAACCATACCTTTTGCTTCCGGGTGATACCAGTAGTTAGGCGTCTGAGTTGGGATGACCCACACCCCTGAGAAAAAATCTTTGTGGAATTCTCTTCCATTATCTGCAACAAGTAGACGGGGTGGACCGAAAGGGTACGTAATCTTTTAAAAAAGCATCAGCAACTGTCGGGGCTTCCTTTTGGGCGAGGAATCAACTGCAAAAAATTTAAGTGAAGGGTCTAAAATTGCCAGAAAAAACCTATTGCCACGAGTAGATCCAAGCAAATTAAATGAGACCACGATACTCCTCCATGGGATGTGTAACTTCGGGCATGGAGGCTAAGGGAGCCCTTCGCCTGCACGTTTTTTCGTCGTTGACAGATCAGACACGAATTTAGTATCTCTTAGTTGGGGCCAACATCTGGGGGAAGTAATAGTGATCCTGGGGCACAGTAGGCCCGAAGATTCCTGGTGGGCCCAGCAGCTGATCTGAGGACAGACCAGAGCTCTCGTCCCAGAGTACGGGAATCACTAATTTGGTAATTAGCTCCCAGGGAGGCCCCTAAGAGGGTACAGGAGATCACCTTTTTAGTTAAAAATTTTTTCGAGATTAGTGGACCCTTTTCCCTAGGCATCTGGCTTTTTGCAGGTAGGTACGAACTTCTTTCCCAAAAAGAGGGCTTTTGCTGAGGGCGGAACGGGGTGTGGGGGTTCAGATTCATCAAGGGGGAAAAACTTTCTACTTAAGAGGTCAGGCAGAAAGGGAAGCACCGGTTTATATTTTTAATGTGAAAATTATAGAAGGACAATTCTGGCCCCAGGAGTCACCCTTTAAAGACTGGTCTTTGGGGGGCAATAGTGCACAACGTGGACGGTGATCAGTTAGTTTTTTGAAATCCCTACCATACAAGTAGGGATAAAAAGGTTTCTCACAGTTTCAACCACCCCAAGGCTTCAACATCAAAAGGGGGGGGAAAAAACTTGTTCCCCCCCTCACGAAAACTTCGGGGAAAAGTACGAGATTGATGTGGTTTCCCTTCGTCATCTCGTGCATGAGGCAAGCGCCAATAGCTACCCCGGAGGCATCACAGGTACCCGAAGGGGGTTGAAGTCGGGCTGTTTAAGGAGGGGGATCAGAAGCCAGTTTCCCTTTCAGATTTCAATGCCGTTTGCTTTTAAAGGGCCCCCCAGGAAATTAGTTCTTTCTCAGCAAGCATTCAAGGGAGCAGCCAACAGAAGCATAACCCTTCGTTTTCCCTGAAAAAAAACCAGGGCCCCCAAAATTGGCTATTGCTTTACATTATGAGGGCTGTCTTGATGAGGGGCCTTTTCCCTTACAGGATCGGGGGACACCGTTAGGGGTTTAAAAGGCCCCAGAATTTGAAGGTATTTACAGCAAATTTACACTTTTTCGGGTTTCAACCTGAAACTGCCTGGTAGAAAAACCATTGTTTCATCCAGAGATCCAGTGTTCTTCAAAAGTACCAGAGGCCACGACGAATCGTCTAAAAAGGCAAAAGCGTGTGTCTTCCAAAAAACAGATGCAGTCAGCGTTTATAGCCCTCGGAAAGTGGAAGGGTGCAGGGGCCCAAAACCCAAAAGGGCACCCTCCGAATGGTAAGACGACAACCATGAGAAAGCAGTTTTTTTGGCGATATTTTCTTTACCTCGCAGTCCAGTAGGAGTTTTGGCATCCAAGGCAGTAAACCAGTGGGTCCTGCAACCGGTCTATGTTGTCGAGCCCGGGATTGGGAGGTGTCGGCCCGAGTGATTTTTTTGAGGTTGGGAAGCGATGCAAAACCTTATGCCACCATCCTTCTTTTCCCCACTAAAACCCCGGGGTAACCAGGCGAGGTTGACGGTCGATAATGCCCTCCTGCAAACGCCTCACACTCTTGCCCCTACGTGGGCGCGCCCCACTTTCAGGGGCCTCCATTGCCGTGTCGAATGGGTCCTTCGCCTGAAGTTGTAATTTTATGTTAATGTGGTACACAACCCAAAAGGGGATCTTCATTAAAGGTCACTTACCTTTTTAAAATAGAAAGCAATTTTTTCCCCCTTTGCACAGATCCAAATGTTCAAATTTTTTTTTGGGATAAAACCCCCCCACACAGCAGTAGTTTCAAAGCAACACGTCCCATATTCTGGGGAAACTTAAAAATCACTATTTTAGCCAAAAATCCTGATGCCAAAGTGCTCATAAAACCGTCCGTAAAATCGTCTGCAAAAAGGTAAAATCGTCCACAGCCATGGGTTCACTTTGCCCCCCTCTTTGGAAGATGCAAGAATTTGAATTTTTCATATACATCATCACCATGTTAATATAGCCAATTTCATTTCCTCTTTAGCGTACTCGGGGGGTTACATTAATTACCCAAAAAAATTGCACTATTGTTTTTAATAGAAATTTTGTTCTTTGGCACTAAGATCTTCCGTTCTACCCCTTTTACCAACCCCAAAAGGGGGTTAAAATCATTTGTTAAGTGGTACTCAAAGCAGCCGGGTTTTGGGGTGACAAAACAAGATTGAGATTTCACATAAACAACTGGGAAAATTTTTTAATATTTAAAACCCTTAAACCTAAAGCGACTGGTCTGAAAACCAGAAAGGAACCTTAACATCATTAAAGGACATGTAATTCCTGGGAGGAGTGAGGGGTTTGCCCCCAAAAAGAAAATTAAAAAAACTATAAAATCAATACAAGCAACACGTCTCCCGGGGAAAGAGATCCTTTAAAAACCATAACGGGTGGTTACATTTTTACAGCGTCCTCTTAGAAAAATTTACATTAATTTTCCCCAAGCCCCTGAAATGGCACCAGAGGCACCTTTAAATACGTCCGAGGGAGTGACAGACAATAATTTTAAATTTGTTAATTTACCCCTTAAAAAGGTCCCCTTTGGACCCCGTATCAACAAAAAAAACTTTTCAGATCTTCCATTTTCATGAATCCTAACCAAGGACGACCCGTTTAATTTGACTTCCATCATGGTTTTCCCGGGGACCCCAGATTCCTTGTTTTTGTCCCCATCTTTGCTCATCCCCCGGTCTTCCCCAGTGAAATCCCTCACGTGGGTGAAGACCCCGCCCCGCCCGGAGGCGGCTGAAAGGGCACTGCCTTGCAAAAGACCAGCCCTTGACAAAAAAAACTAGCAGGGCCTTGACGTAATTACAAACTATCGTGTTGTGACATTACTTTGATGATATGGCAGTATTTTCAACTGAAAAACGACCTGCCCTGAGGCATCGGCCCTGAATGCTGATTACTTAGGACTGAAGGGCCTTCCCCCGTAACATTAATGCGTAAAATTTAAAACCCCCTTGGCGCAAAACAAGAGAGGTAAACTATCACTTCCTTTAAAAACTAAAGCTTCACGAAGCCAATGAGGAAACCCCGTAAAAAAAACCCTTTGATGAGTTGTTGGCACTCCAACAGTATTGGGTAATCCTATACCCTTGATATACAGACCCTCCCCAGATAGAAAAACTAATGGTGCTTGATTTGGATTTAATTTTGGTTCAGCAAATGTTTAAAAAAAACAGCCTGAGCAAGTCCCCCTAACTTTTACCTTGCCCGAGTTTTAAAAACGTTCCCCCCGTGGTATACCATCAAAAACTGGAGAATAACATTAAATCTGCCGTCCCCCTTAATGAAGCTCTCGCTGCACAATAAACCTTCATCATTTGCAGGCTTTAAACCCGGTTCAATGCACGTAACCATGAAATTTTCTTTCCCGGTTTCTTTTTTAAAGGGAAGGGGGTGCCCAATTTCTGTTTAAATTTTGGGAAACCCAAACTTTCCTATTGATTACATATCAAAGCGGTTGGTGTGACAGGTAACATTAGAAGTGACAGGGGCAGTCTCCCTAGTAAACCTCATACCGTTCTGTAAGTGTTGCACAACGTTTTTCAAGCTCATTTCAACGAGCGCAATTTTCGTACATTGAAAGATCCATATTTACTTGACTGTTTTCTATTGGATTAGTTAAAAAAGGCAGTTTCTTACTGGAATCGAATGTCAAAATTACCCCCGCACCCAAATTCCTTTTCCTTAAGCGCTTTTCTCTTTCCCCGGAATATAATTAAAAAACAAAAAAAAACTATAGCAAAATTAAAACCTTTCAGAGATCGATTCGCTAATTTATCAAACAGCCTTGGCTCGACTGAATGGACCAAGATGACAAGCAATGACGGTCGATCCCCCTGCTGCCCCCAAAGAAAGTGGTTGTAGTGATCGATTTAACCATTGCAAAAAGGCAAATTTGCGCGCCACCACTGGTTAGTAAGCCGGAACAGTTAATGTGGGAAAGGAGAAGACGTTAGAAGAGGTAAAATAGCAAAAAAAGGGAAAGCATGGTGCAAGAGAAAGAAAAAAGACCTAATCAACAAAGGGTTTTTGGTTTGGGAAAGTGTTTAATCCGGGGGATGCGTGTCACCTTAAAGGGCTGATAGAAGGTGGTCAATTCCCTTTTCACCCCCCGGGGAGCCAAGCATGTATATGTGTCTCGTAAAAAAGGTGTTTAAAAAAAAAGGAGGGGATTCACTTTTGGAGACTTTAAATACATTTATGGTTCGTTTAAAACAATAAAACACTTAAAATAGAACACAAAAACTTAAAATACAAACTAAAAAAAAAAAAATAAAACGGAACCTAAGACACCAAAAAAAAAAGAGCACCCGTTAAAAAATTAAAAAAAAGGAAAAGCTTTAAAATATCCCCCCTTTTTTGCCCTTAAAAAACACTGTCCTTTCGACCGCAGGGGGAAAAATAAACAAAAACAAGTCACGTCTTTCAGCTTTCCGCGGGTCTAATCGGCCCTGAGTAGACGTGCAACTATCCAGACCCCTGCGAGACCGCTTCGTTCCCCGGGTATATATGCGACCCCCAGCAAGGTCTTAGCAATGGTAGTATCTAGCCGGGGGAAAGGTTAAAAAATATTCCCCCCCCCCTAGGGATGGCTGGGATTCTTCACCCTAAAAAAAAAATAACCCCCAAGGAAAAAATACTAAACCCTTAATCCCCCATTTTAAAAAATTACTAGAAAAAACTTTAAAAAAAAGGTCTTAAAAAAAAGAAACAAAATAACCTTTAAAAATTTAAAAAAAGGGGCTTTAAAAAAAAGTAGAAAAAAAAAAGGTGATGGTTCCTCTTTGTTAGAGGAAAAAAAAATTTTATTTTTCAATAAAAAAATTAGAAAAATAAAAATATACATAAGAACCGGAGAAAGGGAATATCAGCAGGTTTATGCGGGGATTTTTCCCCTTTGGTTTTAGGGGAGATCAATCCTTTCCGCTCCGGGGCGTACGGCGCCCCTATGGGTCACTACACACACACGAGGTCTTCACGGGGGGCAGCACCCAACCCCTGTCTCCCTTTGGCTTGTTTCCCCCGCTCACAGCCGTTGCGTCAGCTTGCCCAGGCCCTTCATGTTAACACATGCCCAGGTCACCCTTTTTTGTTAACACGTGTTTCGCACAGAGACCAAAAACCCCCGGCGAGCAATATTATATTAATACATATTACGATATTTAAATACAGTATATGTATATACATAAGCTTATAAAAAGGAGCCGGAGGGCCACTCGTCTGGGGCGGGAACAGCTAACACCGTACAAGGTCCATTTTTCTTTTCGCGTTTGTATGACGGGTTTTTACAACGTAATAGGGCACTCCCGAGGGAAGATTTTTTACAAACAGAGATGAAAGCAAAATAGACAAAAGGAAAAAGGAAGACAAAGACAGTAAAAAGTAGATAGACAGACAGTAGACAAGAGGAAAAAAAAGGAAGACAAAAAGATAATATGTGAGGAGTACACTAGCAAGACGCCAAAGCCAAAGACCACACTTCACCAAACCGAAAAATGAGCCCTGTATAAAAGATCCTATTATATACCCTTTTACACCGGCAAAAACTGGGAAATGGTGACAACGGTGAAAAGAGGACAGCGTGAAAATCATTTGTTTCCTCATGTTGTATTTTCTGGTTGTTTTTGTTGTTTTCCTTTTCGTTTCTTTTTTTATGGAGGTTTTATTATTTTTACATTTTGTTTTCATTTTCGTTGCCATGGTTTTTTTTATTGTTTTCTTCGTTTAAAAGGTTGATCAATTTTTTTATGTTTTTTTTTACGATTTTATTGTCTTTTCATGGGATTTTAGGGTGCTAATTTCCCCTGTGGATGAATTTCGATTCCGTGTTTGGTGGGAGATTTATTTATTTAATGCTGTGAATGTTTGTGCTTTGATAAAAAAAAAAAGCGAAACACCATACACACACCAACAAACACCCCACAAAACACACACACACCACACACCACACACACAACACACACACACACATGCACAGATATTGTACAATTCAAATATTTAAGGACACCATCTGACTAAAATGGATAAAAGGATCTGTTTTTAAATTTAAAAATTTACTTAAGGAGGAAAGTAAGAATTTTTTAGGGGTTTTTAAACCTTTTGGGGTTAACACATGAGTCAAAAATAGTTATATTTATTTGAAAAAAATTATGTCGTTTTTTTTATGCAAATGTTTCCCTATAAGTTAACCAACAGGAATTTTAAAACTGATATTGAAGAAAAAAAAATTTTGTTGGAATATAAAGCAGCTGCAAGAAATGTGGAAGATATTCTGGGGCCTGTTTTAATTTGAAAAAAAAAAGAACCAAGGTGGTAGTGAAACCCGGGAAAGAAAGGGATAGGATATTTTCTAGTAAGAAATTTAAAAATGACGCGTATGTGCAAAATAGTTTGGGGGGGGTTTGAGAGATGCACTTGCCTGTACTCTGCTTCTAAGATAATCCCTGATGCGAACCCATGACAGAGGTGTGCGGGGGTTTTCTGGTTGCTTTACCCGCCTTGTGCCCCTGGAAAAACGGAATACTTTTGGCGCTCAAAGAATAGTCGGGGTTTTTAGCGCCCGGTGACGCTCAAATATAGACAGGGACTACAGGAGCCTCTTGCGTTTTAAATTTTGTGTTTAAACAATTTTCTAGGCTTTTTTTATGTTGATTTTTTAACAGTAATTTTTTTTATTTTTACAATAATATTTCCTTAGCGGTTGTAGTCAAATAGGGTTTTCAATTAATCTTAAAAATTATATGGGAGAATCCATACCGAAAAAATATCCAAGGATTTTCACTAGCAGTGTTTGTAAAAAATGTACGCTTTGTCTGCTAGACGAAGACCTCCCGGGACCATAGCGTTTGTGCACCACGCAAAAAATACAGTAACGCGCTACGGCCGTTCCGTTGAAATTGTGCGCTTCGTAGCGCTACGAAGTGCCCAACGGAACGCAGGGCTAGTACTTACGGAAATGTTTGTCTCTCTCTATCTATCTATCTATCTATCGATCTATATTTATATATATATATATATATATATATATATATATATATATATATATATATATAATATATACATATATATATATAATTATATTAAAAATATTCATATATATTCATACATACCTATACACATACATACTAATATACATACACACACACACACACACACACACACACACACACACACACACACACACACACACACACACACACACACACACACACACACACACACACACACACACACACACAACACACACACACACACACACACACACACACACACACACACAACACATACACATACACATACACACACATATACATACATATATGTATTAATACATATGCATATACATACAGTCAGGATTCTAAGCAGCCTAGAGAAAAGACAGGCTTCCGCAGTGGATTCTTAACAACAGACCACATCCACACGTTTACCCAAATAAGAGAAAAAATAAACGAATATAGGAAACCCCTTTGGCATTCATCGACAATGAAAAGGCATTTGACTCTGTACAAATACCAGCAGTACTAGAAGCTATTCGAAGAGAAGGAGTAGAGTAGGTATCTTGTAAAATATTGGAAGATATATACGAAGAATATGGATGGGTGCTTCATGCCCAAGGTGATGTAAAGTGATGGTGTGGTAGCCTAGATAGTGTTAAGTGCTTGCATGCCTTCTCGCCTGCAGCTGCCACCACTGGCTAGCCTAGTGCAAATATGGCATATACATAAGCCTATTTCTGTACCAATAGACCACGTATCTGTTTACCACGTGGCTCCAAATCCAAAATAAGAACTATCGACTCAGCGAGGGCATAGATGACGATTACATCTGACCTCGTCTGACCCGACAGTTCGTGCCTTGCGCCCGGCGTGGTAAGGGCGGCCTAGCCTTCGCCTTCAGGCGGGTCGACCTGATATGCGACCCCGAGCTCACCGCTTTACCCATAGACATCGTCTCATGTGTTCCCTTAGTGTTGTACTCTTCATCAATAAGGAGTCAGCCATTATACCAATATCACTATCCCTGCAAAGCCATTATAACGGGCTCTGAACCCGTTATATCTGGTGCCAGGGTGGTCACTGCGTCCTTTGGGCTCGCAGCATGAACACAAAACCTCTGAAGAAAAGAAAAAACGCTTGACCACTTCCGAAGACATGTTTAGAAAACCACTTAAGTACACATTTGGGCCCTCTCTATTTCTTTTCACTTCCTTCTTCTCCCATAAATGTTTAAGTCGTTGGTTTTGTTGGGTAAAAATGCCAAGTGACAGCAAATGGTACGTTCTCACACTATTCTTTTGACCTCAGATCGCATTTCTGTGATCACAGTAAGTTGTCTACAAACATGAATATCGTTCGTTAGATAAGTAGTTAATTAATTTCTCTCGTTATTAGAGATTTACATTGTTTCAAGTGTAACAATTTTAACGCATGATTTTATCTTATCACTTATCATTTCATTTTATCTCGTTGCTCCCCTCGCCCGACCTGACTGCACTCTCTCTTTTGCTTGTGGTCGGTTGGAACGAGGAAAAGGTCAATATATGACCACTTGTTTTTCCCGTCTCGACTTGCCTTCACTTTCTTTTCTCCCTTCCGATCAGTTGGGACGTGGAAATGGTCAAGAGAGGACCCTCGTTTTCCCCACAATTTGGTTGTTTTGTTGACACCTAAGGGATTAACTGTAGCACCGTTACATTGCTCATTGGTGACACTGAAATGTAACTTGTAACAGGATTTTATATAGATTTATTATTTTCAGTATAGCGTAGGATCTCCCCCCATATCACAGTGCACAGGTTTGCCCGATATATCCCGGGGATGCATAAATACCTAATAGATCTCCACTCCGACGTTCAGCAGCAGGTACAGGTAAAACCGAAGTTATTCGTTCGATCGACAACTTTCGAGGCGGTGTGACCTGCAGTTACGTCCGTTAATTAATGTAGGACTAGGGTTTAAGCTAAAATCATTATTCACTTATTAATCACACCCTTCTCTCCCTCTTGAAGTCGCTTGCATGTTTTGGATATATCCCAAGTGATCGTGTGATTCATAGATACCAATGGGGAATGTCACGAGCGCCCATCACAGATACACAGAAAAGTGCAGGTTATTTATAGATTTTCCTGGGTCAGTTAACTTCAATGTACGAAGTAAAGGATCCCCCCGTCGGTGAAGTCTAACATGCATAGCTAGACATGGCTACCTCATCAGTTCAGATTTTCTGACCCCGAGAAGATTTACTTGCTAAAAAGCTTGCGAATATTTTTTCACGTCACCATTCATTAATGCGCACAGTCTGTCACATATCATTAAATGTTGAATTCAGTGTGATAGTTGAAATAATTTTATATATCTAGCATTGCTAATTTATCTCAGTTTAGTTATACTGAATGTTAATCTTCGTGTTTGTTATTCATTCTCTGTGTGAGGTCACTTCCACTTTCACTCTCATTCACGCTCGCTGTCACACACACACACATGCACACACTCACTCACTTATCCACGCAGAGCAAAAGACACTGAAACCTTTTCATTAATAGGGTTTGTTGCTGTCGTAGTGCTGGCATAAAGATTTATGACGTATATCTTTTGCCCACAATTTTGTCAGTCGTGACAAGTGACTGGTACCTGATTTTACATTTATTTCTTCTCTGTGTGATGAGAATTGGTTCAAGTAAATCCTTGTAGATTGCCGTTGTCGTTTCCCTTATCTCCTCTCATATCTATCAGAGACGGTTGGTAGTTCAAGCCAGATCGCTACTGACATCTCCCTCTCCCATTTTCTTCTTTATCTTTGTGAAAATAAAACACAAAATGGAAAATACGAAAATAAATTAAAAAAAACGAACAAATTTATATAAATAACCAGCTAGTGGTACTTAACACCCCCTCTTCTCTGTTGCCTTTCTTTTTCTCTTACTATCTGGCCCTTACGCGTATGATCTGGTTCCCCATCTATTTATAGCAGTCGGACCGACGATAACCAACACAGCACCGAAGGAGGACCCTGCTGCAGAACTGGTCACCTTAGGATGCTGTGGGAAGGACGCCATCGGAAGATCGCCATAGACCTGCGGACCAGGTGTTAAGCCGCCCCATGAGCGGATGGGCACCGCCTGCTGGAACTCGCCAGCGCAGGTACAAGAGTTAGCTTGGATGCAAGCAGTATCACAATACCTGTGCCGGACCCACCCATCAGTGAGGAACCTCCTACCCTAACAGAGGTTTGGATGGCAATTTCCAAGCTGAATTGTGGGAAAGCCACTTACATATGTGATATCCCTGCTGAACTTCTAAAGGATAGAGGTGAACCTGTGGCTTGGGGTTTGCATACAGTTTTGACTGCCATTTGGCAGTCTGGTACCATTCCCCCTGACCTGTTGAGGGGCGTGGTCATCCCTCTCTGGAAGGGAAAGGGGATCATTGGGACTGTAGCAGCTACCATGGTATTACACTGTTCTGCATACTAGGCAAAGTTTCCACCCACATTTTTCTGAAACAAATCCGCTACCACCTACTAAGGCACCAGAGACTGGAGCAGTCTTGATTAACTCCTGGCAAGTCCACAATAGACTGAATATTAGCACCTCAAGTAATTGTGGAATGCCATCATGAGTTTGGTCAAGGGTTGCTTGCAGCCTACATCAACCTCAAGAAGGCGTTTGACTCAGTGCATCGTGAATCGCTATGGGAGATCCTGAGACTCAGGGGAATTCCGACACAGATTATTGGCCTAATAACAAGCCTATATACCGGTACTGAAAGTGCTGTAAAGTGTGGTGGGGGTCTGTCAAGCTTCTTCACTGTTAATTCAGGGGTGAGGCAAGGCTGAGTCCTTGCACTAACACTTTTCAACACCTGCATGGACTGGATAATGGGCAGAACTACTACCCAAACTCAGTGTGGAGCAACACTGGACAATACCAAGGTCTCAGACCTTGACTTTGCCGATGATGTTGCTATCCTATCTGAGTCCCTGCAGTCACCGGTGGCAGCTCTTGATGCATTTAGCAATGAGGCCTAAAGGTCTCCTGGACCAAGACCAAGATTCAGGACTTTGGGGGACTGTTAGGGGAACCCATTCAGTCGATCCATGCTTGTGGTGAGAACGTTGAAGTCACAGAGAGCTTTGTATACCTTGGTAGCGTAATCCATATCTCTGGGCTGTCAGACCAAGAAGTCAGCAGATGGATTGGTCTGGCAACAGGAGCCATGAACTCGATCAACAAGAGCATCTGGTGATGTTGATACCTATGCAGGACCAAGATACATGTCTTCAAGACCTTGATACTGCCAGTTTTGCTCTATGGAAATGAAACCCGGACGCTATCTACTGCCTTAGAGATTCATCTTGATGCCTTTTGTAACAAGTCTCTTTGCCGGATAATGGGGTACAGTTGGCAGTGCCATGTTACACTGTTAAATGGACCTGTTAAATGCATAACCCAGGATGGCCAACTCAGGTTATATGGGCACCTAGCTCGCTTCCCCGTGGATGACCCTGCCCATCAGATTTTCTCTTTGTGAGACAATCCTGGGTGTAAGAGGCCCATGGGACGACCCAGGAGGTCATGGCTTGGGCAGCTTGACAAGACCTGTCGTGAGGAACTACAGATGGGCCGAGGGCCTGCCTGGAGACTCGCCACGAGGGACCCTCGTTGCTGGAAGCGAAGGGTGGATGCGGCCATGCGCCCCGTCGGCGTTAGCCGCTTGATGAGGATGATAATATACAAAGAAGGGCCAGCAACTACCAAGCTCCACACAGAAACCGATAAAATACCAATTAAAACGGGTGTGAGACAGGGCGATACCATCTCGTCAAAACTGTTTACAGTTTGCCTTGAGGAAATATTCAAGAAGCTAGAATGGAATGGAAAGGGTATCAAAATAGGAGATGAACACATAAACAAACTAAGATCTGCAGATGATATTGTTCTCTTCAGAGAATCTGCAAATGAAATGCAGCAACTAATAAACCATCTGAATAGAGAAAGTCTGAAAGTCAGACTTAGGATGAACAAGACAAAGGCTAAGATCATGTTCAACAGTAGAGTTAAATTCGAACAGATACATGTACAAGACGAAGTGCAAGAGGTAGTGGACAAGTATATAAACCTTGGGTAACTCATACACACATTTAGCAAAGAGGAAATCATCAGTCTGGGCTGGAGCACCATCGGCAGATACAGTAGCATACTAAGAGGCTCCTTGCCATTATGTTTAAAAAGAAAATTCATTAACCAATGAGTCCTCCCAGTTATGACCTATGGATCAGAAACATGGACTACAACCAAATTACTGGAGAGGAAACTAATAAGATCCCAGAGAGGGATGGAGAGATTGATGCTGGGAATTAGCCTAAGAGAGTGATAGGAATCAGGGAACAGACAAACGTGGATGATATACCTGGGAGCATCAAAAAGAAGAAATGTCATTGGGCAGGTCATACATGTCTGAGACAGGACGACAGATGTAGAAAGTAACAGACTGGGCTACAGATAACATAAAGAGGCCAAGGGCCAGACCAAGGACAAGATGGCATGACGAAATAACGAAATTTGGTGGCAAAGACTGGAAACAAAAAGCGCTAGACAATTATATTCGGCTACTAACGCAGTTATAAATCATTAATAATGAATTATTGATTCTCTTTCTAGATGGGTCTGAATCGTCGAGATTTCATAGTACTGACCCTAGTGATGTGGTTATTTATGGCAAAACAGATGTTCCATGATGAGGGATACAATAGATGGCTTTACACTCTCTCTCCTGTAAGTACCATTGAAGACAAGGGGACATGATTTATGAACTTCAAACCTCAAACTTCGGCTTTCTGACGCAGTATAGTGCTTGATTTTGAGATCGATTTGAAATATATCTAATATATCTTAGTCAAATCACTTTAATGTTTAAAAAAAAAACATGAAATGACAATTACAGTCCAATCTCCAAATTGCAGGCAGACCCAACCGAGATGGTGTCCCAGGCCTTTGCCAATGTGGCCGAAAAGGGCAAGTACTTCAGCCACTCCTTCGTCTGGCCCGCTACACGGTGGGAGGAAGTTACCCGGAGTTCTCGAGTGTGTCTCGTTACCCAAGGCAGCGTCGACCGCATCTTCTGGGTGGCTCGACAGGCTGAGGCTTTTAGAGGGCCAGTGTCTATGGCCATCTATGCCCCAGGCTCTGATTATGCCGTCGCCCTTGCTATGGTATCCTACTTGAGATACTGCTTCCCCGTTGTTCAAGAGAATGTGTCCTTCCATGTAATGTACTCAAG
>NC_051421.1:18036522-18049022 GCF_015228065.2 Penaeus monodon | reverse complement strand
TGTGTGTGTTGGCATGTATAAACATATATACATACATACACATATATATGAGGCCTTATTTCTGCTTTCAAAAACTGTCGTGCTACACTTTCCTGTGACTCCACCCCTATTTTTGGGGGGCGAAGTCATATATAAACATCAGTTCATCCTCTCATCCGAGGGGTCGGCGGTTCGCGCCCCTGCCCAGGCGCGAGAAGTTGCAACTGTCACCCGGAGGTTACTGCTGTGGCTGGGCACCACGGCGGGTAGGAACTAGGTTCAGCCGAGTCAGCACCAGCTGACACACATGAGCGAGTCGGCATTAGTCGACACAGGCCGGGCTCCCCTCATAGCCCGGGCGAAGCTAGCTTCGCATATCGAACTTATCCTTATCGCCGATAGCCTCCGGGCTAGTAGTGGTAACATGTTGGACTCTCATCCGAGGGGTCGGCGGTTCGCGCCCCGCCCAGGCGCGAGAAGTTGCAACTGTCGCCTGGAGGTTACTGCTGTGGCTGGGCACCACGGCGGGTAAGGACTAGGTTCAGCCGAGTCAGCACCAGCCTGGGCGAGGCTAAGCTTCTCATACCGACTTAATCTTTATCCGGGCTAGTACAGTGGTAACGTGTCGGCCTCTCATCCGAGGGGTCGGCGGTTCGCGCCCCGCCCAGGCGCGAGAAGTTGCAACTGTCGCCTGGAGTTTATTGCTGTGGCTGGGCACCACGGCGGATAAGGACTAGGTTCAGCCGAGTCAGCACCAGCTGACACACGTGAGTGAGTCGGCATTAGTCAACACAGGCCGGGCTCCTCTCATGGCATAGTCCGGGCGAGGTTAAGCTTCGCATATCAGACTTCTCCTTACCTCGCCGATAAGAGGTGTTTACTTTAGTTAAAATATAATTAATGTAGGCATTTTTTCGACAGTACAAAAGTAACATATAACCGCAATTAACTGCTTATCTCCCTCCCTGTAACTCCGGACAGGATGGAGAAATATAAAACTATGCAAGGAGTTTCCCCCCCCCCCCTACTTTTCTAAACTCTAACTTCCTTAAGTTTCACCACTTTACCTCCCCCCCTCCCATTCGATTTCTTCACCCCTTTACTTCATTATTTATCTTATCTTATAAACAGCCGGGCCATATATATGAAGGGCTAGTACAGTGGTAACTGTCGACCCGAGGGGCGGCGGTTCACGCCCTGCCCAGGCGCGAGTAGTTGCAATTGTCGCCTGTAGGTTACTGCTGTGGCTGGGCACCAGGAGGAAAAGGACTAGATTCAGCCGAGTCAGCTGACACACGTGAACGAATCGGCATTAATCGACATAGGCCGGGCTCCCCTCATGGGCATAGCCGGGTGAGGCTAAGCTTCGCATATCGGACTTGGTGATAAACGTGTGCAGCGCCTCTGCTTGGTTTGAAACTGGAAAAAAATGGGAAGCTCGAATATTATGCTGCACTGTATGGTGTATTATTCAGCAATGATGAGGATGTTACTGAGGATATTCTTGCACCTAGTACTAGACTAAATGTATTTGCATCTCTGTATGTATATATATATATATATATATATATATATATATATATATTGTCAAGGTTCGACTTTGTAAAAAAGACGAAGGAATCAGAACGGTCAAGGTCAACGGAAAAACACCAGAGGAAACATACGAAAAGGTTTACTGCTAAAGGCACTAAATTACACTACACATATACATATAAGCAAATATGTACAATCAGGAGCGTGGGGGAGAGAGGATCCAGCGGAGCAGGCGAGGTCACATGGCGGAAGGGAGCACACAAGTCAGAAGTCACGGGACAACTGCTGAATTTTTGGCTGGTGCTCCTTTTATCTGCTGCGCCGATGTATAGGCCCGATACCCTCGTTCCCCACGAGGCGTAGGAACCAATCGGGAAGGACCTAATCCCGCCTCACAGAGTGAGGTAAACATTGGCGAAGGTCCAGGATTAACCAATTATGTATTGATACATCATGATAACGACATCAACTCCAGAGAAAAGATGGAGTTGAGTTGCCATTAATATTTATAATAAACAATAACAAAACAAATTCTGATATTTTTATGTCAAAGGTGTATGTGAATATTCGTCAATATATATTTTTATAACTTGTGGGATATTCACACCGCAAATATAACCCAACATTGAAAAGAAAAACGAAAAGAAAATTCCACGGAGAATTCCAGAGTTTACAGACACAAAAGTTAATGTTATTTCCAGCTTGGAAAAACATTCCCAGCTTATGCAACATATTAATTGAATAAAGAAAAAAAAGAACACAATTAGGTTTCAAATTCAAAATCAAAACTTCCTGATTCTTTAAACTAAAGTGACTTCAAAACCATTGGGACATTTGTTTTCATGATCACTAGCAACATCCTGAAGAAACTTCCCTACCTGTGCCCTGCGATCACGCACGGGAAGGAGCTCTCGGAGAAAACTCCCGCAAATATAAAATGATCTTATGAGTATCTTATTTTTGTTTGATACATTAATTTCGGTTGTCTATAATATTTACATAATATTTGAAGCTATTTTTTATGATTTTATTTGTACTGACACAAATATATATTGGCATGATGTAATACTAGCATATATGTGTACAGGGCAGACCCTCCAACAGTTAGCTTGGATACAAGAAGTTTCACAATACTTGTACTGGGGCCACCCATCAGTGAGGAATCTCCTACCCTAACTGAGGTTAGGATGGCTATTTCCAAGCTGAAGTGTGGGAAAGCCACAGGTGTCAACAATATGTAGCAAGACCAGATGGTACACTTCACACCTTCGTCCAGGCAACTGCCCTTCCTCTTTGAGAAGGCTGCTCAATTTTCTCGTTTCACACAGGAATAAACATCCGCCCTCGAAGGGAACCACAGCATAAAAGGACACGTTCACAAGGCAAACGGCAGAGACAGACACAGCAGACTGGCCAAGCCACACAAGGTCCAGCTCCACCACCTAGTCCTCGATCCGGGAACACGGGGGTCTCTTGGAAGATCTCATATCTGTCTTCAAGAATAAACCAGCATGCTAAGCCCCTTTTCATTGACCCACCCAAGTCCATCTCTCGTCTCACTCACATCTGGTGACAGCGGTGCTCCCAACCTTATGTGTCACTCATGCTCTGGTGGTTTGTGTGGTCACTCGCTTACATGCAGTGGTTGGTGGTAGTCACGCACATATATCTGATGGCAGTGGAGGATGTCAACAATACATAGTAAGACTGGATGGTACACTTCACACCTCCGTCCAGGCAGCTGCCCTTCCTCCTTGGATTGGGCGCAGATGCTGCTCAACTTTCTCTTTTCGCACAGGAATAAACATCCACCCTCGAAGGAAACTGACGCATAAAAGGACACGTTCATAAGGCAGAGGGCAGAGAGACACACGGTAGACAGGCCAAGTCACACAGGGTCCAGCTCCACCACCTCGTCCTCGACCCGGGGACACGGGGGTCTCATGGGGGGGTCTCATATCTGTCTTCAAGAATAAACCAGCAAGCTAAATCCCTTTTCATTGACCCACCCAGGTCCATCTCTCATCTCGCTCACATCTGGTGACAGCGGTGCTCCCAACCTTATGTGTCACTCATACTCTGGTGTCTTGCAGTGGTCACTTGCTTCCAACAGGCATGTCTGATATCCCTGCTGAACTGCTAAAGGCTGGGGGTAAACCTAAGGCACCGGACTATCATGTATTCTTGACTGCCATCTGACTATTCCCCTGACCTGTTGAGGGGCATGGTCATCCTGGTGAGTCCACAATAGACTGTGTCCTAGCACTTCGAGTATTTGTGGAAAAGCCGTCGTGAGTTGGGTCGTGCATTGCATGCAGCCTACATTGACCTCAAGAAGGTGTTTGACTCAGTGCATCAAGAATCACTATGAGAGATTCTGAGACTTAGGGGAATTCTGACACAGATTATTGGCCTAATAGCAAGCCTATATACCAGTACTGAAAGTGCTCTAAAGTGTGGTGGGGGCCTGTTGAACTTCTTCCCTGTTAATTCAGGGGTGGGGCAAGGCTGTGTCCTTGCACCAACACTTTTCAACACCTGCATGGACTGGATAATGGGCAGATGTGCTACCCAAAGTCAGTGTGGAGCAACACTAGGCAATATCAAGGTCTCAGACCTAGACTTTGCTGATGATGTTGCTATCCTAACTGAGTCCCTGGAGTCACTGGTGGCAGTTCTTAATGTATTTAGCAGTGAGGCAAAGCCCTTGGGTCTAGAGGTCTCCTGGACCAAGACCAAGATTTAGGACATTGGGGGCCTGTTAGGGGAACCCGTTCAGTTGATCCATGCTTGAGGTGAGCTTAGCATACCTTGGTAGCATAGTCCATATCTCTGGGCTGTCAGACCATGAGGTCAGTAGATGGATTGGTTTGGCAGCAGGAGCCATGAGCCAGGAGCATTTGGAGATCTCGGTGCCTATGCAGAAGGACCAAGCTACGTGCCCTCAAGGGCAGTTTTGCTCTATGGAAGCGAAAGCTGGATGCTATCTAGTGCCTTGGAGTCTTTGTCTTGATGCTTTTTGCAACAAGTCTCTTCACCAGATCATGGGGTGCAGTTAGCAGGATCATGTGTCCAACCAACGACTACACTGTGAGACTGGTATGGGACCTATTATTTGCATAATCCAGGATCTCCAACTCAGGCTATATGGGCACCTAGCTCGTTTCCCTGTGGATGACCCTGCGAAACAATCTTGAGTGGAGGAGATCCGTGGGACGATGTCAAGTTAGAGATGGGCCAAGGCCCTGTCTGGAGACTCGCTATGAGCGAACCTCGTGGCTGGAAGCGAAGGGTGGATGTGGCCATGTGCCCCCGTCAGCGTTAGCCCCTTGTTGATGATGATGATATGTGTGTGTTATATATATATATATATATATATATATATATATATATATATATATATATTATATATATACATTTTTTTTCTCTCTCTCTCTGTAGCAAACGTTTCGTTATCAACATAAGCATATGATTAGAAACTTGAGGCCATGGCCCTCAGATTGGGATCTATCTATTTGATATAGCAAAATGATAATGATCCGGTTTGCTAATGATTCGGTTCATAATTCTCAGATGACTACCTCAAGTAAATGTATTTCCTAACTTCGAACTGTAGGCACATGAAATGAATGATAAATGTGTGTGTGTGTAGGGGTGGTACATGTGTGTGAGCATGTTTCTTATTCCCACACGATTTCCTAGGAAAAATAAACGAAAATTATTTCTGAGTGAAGCATTTTGGTGGGCTACGAACCCAAAGTTGCCAAACCTCTCCTTTTTTACTTCTATTTTTTTTCGACTGTCTTGAAGAATTTCAAGCAATTTTCGACAACACACACTTGCAAAAAAAGAAAAAAAAAAAGATAATGATAATAATAAAGTAATAATAATAATAATACACAGGAACAAACAAACAAATAAATAGATGTGTGAATAGGTGTACAAATGAATAATACTTTATTTACAGCCAACTAAAAAAAAAAAAATAATAAGTAAGGGGAAAAACGCGATTGTTATGAATAAACTTAATGTTAATCCGGTTTAAAACAGGTATATGCTCTCTGAACCTCAAACCAGGCCAGGGTAAAAATCCTAATCTTTATTATGTTCAAGCCCCTTTTCGCAAACCTTCGAAATTGTGCGATCTATTAACTTATTTATTTACTTATTTTTATATTTATATTTTTATATCTATATTTCATATTTTGTAACACTGTGTATTCATAGTCTACATAAACATTATTTACCTCAGCATAATATAATGTGCCTTGAGGATATAATTTCTTAGCATATACCTCATATGAATTTTGATGATGGGTAGCAAATAGGCCTGGGATAACCCCCAGGATATTTTTTGATTTTCGGAATCTTTCATATTCCTGTATTCTCGGATTTGCAGGCGGAAGAGGGAAATTGGAAATATATATGTAAAATACTTGCTTTGTGTACATGTGAACATATATGATTTATATGCACACACACATGTACATATATATATGTGTGTGCGTGTGTGTGTGTGTGTGTGTGTGTTTATGGAGGGTCATTAACAAATGGAACCAGTGACTTCACCTCGCTCCCCCCATACTTCCTGCAGCTGCTCCCTACACTTCCCGCAGCTGGGACGCTCACTGCTTGTGCCGAAGAATAACCCAGTTTACTCAGTTCGTGTCCAGGGCTCGACGTGATAAGGTCAGTCTAGCCTGACCTTGTCTGGCTAGCTAGCCGGATGCGTGACCATGTTTTACCTAAACATCTCTCGGTTTCCCCCTATGTGTTGTTTTTATAAAAGGAGCCCAGCTTTTAAACCACTTCACCCAAAGTTCCTTTGTTTAAAGGTCCCGGGCCCTTTTTTTACGCCCGTGAGGTGGTAATTTTGCGTTTTGGCCGCAAAAAGAACCACAGTCCCCGAAATCCGTCGACTTTTTTCCTGATTGACCATTTTCTACAAAACCCGGGGTAACGTTTTGGCCTTTTATTTTTTTCTCTTTTTTCCCCCAAAATGTGTTCAGCCGAATGTGCAGTATTCTCCTGTTTGAATATTTTAAAACTGAATATTGTTCTTTTTAAAAAGAATTTGATTTTTTTCTCTTTATTAAATTTATATTTTTATCTGAAACGAATAACAATTGATTTTATCTTTCATGGTTCAATTAATCTATTTTTCGTTCTGCTGTTTTCCCGTCTTGACCGGGCCCACTTTCATTTCGGTGGGTCGATGTGAGATAATTGAGATACGCCGTGTTCCTTGTTTGGGTAGTTTTAATTGTTTCCCCAAGAAAACATAGCTTTTTTCTTTACCCCACCCCAAACCACCACACCACCCAAAACACCCAACAACCACTCACTCACCCCAACCCATGCAAAACAAAAGACAGTAAAATTTTCTTTAAAATGGGGTTTTTCTGTTGTAGTTGCGACAAAAAATTTCATGATGTATCTCTTTTGCCACAATTTTTCAGTCAGATGAGTGCTCGAATGATAGAAATTTTTTTTTTAAATTTTTTCTTCTCTGTTTTATCACAACTGGTTGGAAAAAACCTTGGTTTTCGGTTTTCCCCCTTTCTACTCTCTATCTATAGAGGGGTTGGTGTTCAAGCCGGGTCCTGCAGACGTCTCGTTCCCTCCTATTTTCTTCTTTCCTTTTATAGTAAAACAAAAACAAAAAAGGAGCAAAAAAAAGTAAAAAAACTTTAAAAAACTAAAAATTTCATAATAACGGCTAGTAGCCCCTACTCCTTTCTCTGTTTCTTTTTTTCCTTTATATTTGGGCCCCTACGTATAAGGGTTTTTAATGACAAAAACCCGCCGGGGCCAAAGGGGACCCTGTTGCAGAACGGTACCTTGGGAGGTGTGGGAAGACGTCATAAAAGATCCCAAAACCCTGCGCCAGGATGTTCGTCAAAATTTTAAAAGCCCCTTTTTTGTGGGGGCACCCCTGCCGGGCGGCCGCAGACCCATAAAAAACTTTCCAGGGGCTCGTCAGTGGGTTTCACTCCCAAAATCCAAAGAGAGCCTCCCCCGGGACGCCCGAAAACCCGAGGAAGATTACGGGATTGAGGCGGATGGCTGAAGGACCGGGACGAGATCTGCAAGGACGTGGGCGAAACATCCCGAGTTGCCTGGAAAAGGACACAAAAAATTAGAAAAATCCAAAGTCAAGTGGGCGAGGCAGATGGTTTATCCCCCAAAGGGAAGGAAGAGCACCCAAAAGTCCCAAACCAAGCATGCGAGAACGAGAGCCGCAAATCAGGACCAGCCAATTGGGTCACCCTTGTGTCAATCGGGCCCCTCGGGGGGGGTTTTTTGGGCTATGCTCCTTCAGTAGTGACAGGGACGCAAAACACAAAAAGGGGTGCCCCCACGTCGACGACGCTGACTTTCTAAAGGGGAAAAAGCGCCGCGGGGGGGGGCCACGGTCACGCCGGAGAAGGCGGAGTGCCCTTAGTGCGGGGGTAGTTAGCACGAACTCCGGTAAAACGAGGTCAGATATAAAATGTGACCTCCCCCCTCGCTGAGGGGGTGGTTCTTTTTTGGGACATTTGGATCCAGTGGAAACACCCCACGGGGTCCACTGGTAATAGAAATAAAATTTCCATCCTGAAACAGAAATAAATTTATCCCATTTATTTGCTTGGCCACCTCCTCGCGCCTTGCCCCGGGCGCTTAGGGGGGACCTAACTTTGGTGGTCGTCTCGTTTCGTGCGTGTCCTGGTTTACTTCGTGGCTGGCCTGCCATGTTTTCCTTTCCTCCCGGGCCTTGGGGGAATCTACCGGCCCGATATTCACAGTCTCGAAAATCCCGCACAAGCCTCCTTACTTCGGATTCGTCCCGACCTCCTCGTAGTCCTGGCCCTAACTCGGCGGGGTTTTGTCCCCACGTCCCCACAATCTCTCCAGGTCTTCTCGGCCCATGTCCTTATCTTCGTTGGATCTACGGGGGTCGGGGAGGGCGGGGCCGGGGGGGGTGATATTGCGTCGGGGTCCTGGAGTGACCGGATCTGCAGGCTCCGCAGGACACATTCTGGGGGGGATGACCTCGGAAAGGTGTGGGTTTGCTGGATCAGGGGGTCTGGAGCAAACGCCCCCTCACTGGGACGGCTTAAAATTTTTGAGAAAATCCGGTCCGTGGGCCTTGGGGATCTTCGTGCTCCTTCTCAAAGCATCCTAAGGGGCTCCCCCGGGGCCCTATCGGGCCGACGCAATATAAAGTCGGGGGGCCAGATTCACGTAAGGGCAAAATAAGGGGAAAAGAAGGCAACAGGAAATGGGTGGTTTCCCCTCCGTTATTCTAAAAATTTTAGGGTTTTTTTTAAGTTGGGTTTTTAAATTATTTTTGTCTTTTTTTTTTTTTTTTGTGTTTACTTTTACAAAAATAAAAAAGAAAATAGAAGAGGGGGGGCTGCGGTCCGCGAAAACCGACTTGACTACCCCCGTCCTGATAGATAAAAAAGATAAGGGAACACGTCGGGGATCCCCCAAAATCTTTTTTAAACCTAGTCGTCACACGAAGAAAAAGATTAACTTGTACATTTTACGAACCCCTGTCACGAGGGCAAAAAATTTCGGGTAAAAGCTTTTTCGCGGCACTAAACGAACCCCTTTTTATAAAAAAAGGGCGGTCTTTTCCCGCGTGTGTGGTGAGGTAAGGGGTGTGGGGTTTTAAAGCGTGGGTAAGCTAGTGTTAATGAAGGGAAAAAAGGGGAGTGACCTCACCCAGAGAAAGGAAAATTTAAAAAGAAAATTAAAAGTTTACTTAAAAAAAACTGAAGAAATTGCAATGCTAAATTTAAAATTTTTAACTACCACTTAATAACATATAATGATATCGACAGATGACGCATGAATGAATGGTGACATGAAAAAAATTTCCCCCAAATTTTTTTTCAAAACTCTTTCGGGGGAGAATTAAGCCGAGGGACATGTCTAGCTTTCCGTCAACTCAAAAAAAACTAATAACGGGGGACCATACCCAAATCCCTAATGAAAGAAAGGGCTTGGAGGAAAATATTCCTGCTTCTTCTGGTATTGTAAAGGGCGCTCGCAAAATTCCCCAAAATATATAAATTTTTCCCAAAAACACAAAACGCCCTTGGGGGGGGACCCAAAAAAGCAAACGACTTCAAAAGGGGGAAAAAGGTTTTATTAAAAACGAAAAATGATTCTGCTTAAACCCTATCTTCATTAAATTTAAAGGACGTAAACGGGTCCCCCTGACTCAAAAGTGCCCAACGAAAAACTTCGGGGTTTTTGCACCTACTTTCGAAGCGGGGTGCAATCTATTAGGGGGTTTTCCAACCCGGGGGAAAATCGGGGGATTCGTGACAGATATAGGAAAAATCCACGTATATTCAAACTAATGAATTTTTAAAAAATTTTTTAATTTCGTTCTAGGCCATGAAGTGTCACCAAAAGCAATGTAACGTGTATGTTTGCTTCCAAATTGAGGGAACCCGGGTATCTGCCCCACCCGCCGCACCCACCGGGGAAAAAAGAGGGAAATGAGGTCAGGTCAAGAAGGAAAATAACCCTTTTTTTAAACCAAAATGACCCCAAAGAAGAAAAGGGGCGGTCAGTGGGGGGGGAGGGTTTGGAACGGGTAAATGAAATGGTATTTGTGTAAGATAAAAACCGACCCGTTAATTTTGTTGCGTGAAAAAATATAAATCTTAAAAAGAGAGAAAAAAATTATTTTCTTTTTTAACGAACGATATTCTTTTTATTTTGTCCCTACTCGATCGCAGGAAATCGATTAGGGGGAAGTAGTGGAGAACGTGCCATTTTCTTCATTGACCCTTTTTCCCAAAAAAAAAACAAAAGGGTTAAAAATGTATGGGGGGGGGGGAAAAAAATAAGAAAGGGGCCCCAAAGTTTTTTACATGTTTTTTTTTCTTTCCTTTTGAGCGGTCAGCGGATTTTTTTCGGGATTTTGGGTTCATGCGCGAGCCGGGGAAGGCCAGCGCCCCCGCCACAAATTTAAAACTTCCGTACTCTAGTACAGTAGCTGACAGGGACCAAAACACACGTAAAAGGGGGTGGGAACCCCCCCTCCGACGCTAAGACTTTTTCTAAAGGGGCAAAAGCCCCCCCCCCGGGCCCCGGGGGGAAGGCCCCGGTCACTGCCCGGGGAGAGGGCGGGAAATTACCTTGTGGGGGTTAGGGTTAGCACAAATCCCGGTCAAACGAAAGGGCAATATAAAAATGTGAAACCCCCACCCTTTTGAGCGGGTGGGTTTTTAATTTTTGGGCATTTTTGGGTCCCCGTGAAAAAACCACGTGGTCCACTGGTAATTTAAAAAAGATTTTCCACATCCTGGGCAAAATAGAAATTTTCCCACTTATAGCGTTAAAAGGTACCTTACCTTTTCCCCCGGGTGGCTGGCCGAACCGCGCCCTGCGCCCAAAGCTTTTTTAAACCCCAAAACCTCATCTCGTGTGTTCCCCTCACTGTGTTGTAGTCATAATAATCAAGCCGTTATAACCACTATCACAGCCAACCAGTCACAACCATTGTATTAAGGTCCCATAGCCTTTTACAGTGTGTGTGTGCGTGCGTCCGTACGTGCGTGCGTGCGTGCGTGCGTGCGTGCGTGCGTGCGTGCGTGCGTGCGTGCGTGCGTGTGTGTGTGTGTGTGTGTGTGTGTGTGTGTGTGTGTGTGTGTCTATACAACACACACACATATATACATATATATATATATATATATATATATATATATATATATATATATATATATACATATATATATGCATATACTGTATGTATGTGTGTGTGTGTGTGTGTGTGTGTGTGTGTGTGTGTGTGTGTGTGTGTGTGTGTGTGTGTGTGTGTGTGTGTGTGTGTGTGGCGTGTGTGTGCGTGCGTGCGTGCGTGTGTGTGTGTGTGTGTGTGTGTGTGTGTGTGTGTGTGTGTGTGTGTGTGTGTGTGTGTGTGTGTGTGCACAAACAGCTCCGAACAAACACAAGAACTGATGCCGCACATCCCCGATGTACTTTGGCACAGTACCACGACATCCGGTTTCTCTGAATGACATAACATCCGGAATATCTGTCCACGGGTGTCACACGCTGCATAATCGTGGTCCCAATGGCTGTTGTGAAGACCGGGCGCTTGGCAACCTGCCTGAGTGATACCAACACCAAGCAGATGATATTTTTTTTCCACTTGAAATTATTTGTACGCAAGACAAATGCGTAATGTTCATCCTCTTTCGATGTTTTTCTCTCCTCTTGACGGAAATACGTTTCACGACGATTGAGAGAAAAAGAAAATGCTAATGCTTTGCAATTGCTGGTTTACGCTATCCAAGAATGCCAATTCCCGCTAGAGTGAATGCCTCTCTGTGAATCACGTAAGGTTTATTTTTATAAGCATGAAATACATTGTTTTTTTTCTCTCAATAAAATCAGACTAAAACCCACTTTAAAAAATCTTATATAAGGTCTTCAGTCTGGGTCCGTTTTTTTGTTGTTGTTGTTTTTTTTGGGGGGGCAAATTAATATTGAAGATATTGCTTTGGTTATTAATAAATATGAAGCCAGACAATACAAATATTGGATGCGGTTTTGATATTATAGTTGTTATTATTATTATGAACATTACTTCTATTTCCGGTATCATTTATGATCATTATTGTTATTGCTGTTAATTTCTTAATTTTTTATTTTGATTCATGAATGAATACATTTTCACAATCGTTTCCAACAATGAATATATTTTTCCATATGAAATTAAATCTTTAAATATTTGCGGACAGACAAAGACAAATAAATAAAGACAAAAAAATAATAATGATGATAATGATAACAATAATAGTAATTAGTAATAATACTATTATTATCATTATTATTATTATTATCATCATCATCATCATCTTCTTCTTCTTCATCATCATCCTCATCATCATCATCATCATCATCATCATCATCATCATCATCATCATCATCATCATCATCATCATCATCATCATCATCATTATTGTTATTATCAT
>NC_051421.1:18006522-18014022 GCF_015228065.2 Penaeus monodon | reverse complement strand
AAAAAAATATTTGCCAACTTTTTAGCAAGCAAATCTTCTTGGGGTCAAAAATCTGAACTGCCGAAGTACATGTCTAGCTATGCATGTCAGACTTCATTAACAGGGGGATCCTATACCCAAATGCCGTATATGACTGAAGCGACTCGAGCCAGGGAAATCTATAAATAACTTGCTCTTTTCTGCATATCTGTGATGGGCGCTCGCAAAATTCCCTCAGGATATTTAAATTATCACAAATCACACAAATGCTTGGGACATACCCAAAACACGCAAGTGACTTCAAGAGGGTGAGAAAGGTGTGATTAATAAGCGAATAATGATTCTAGCTTAAACCCTAGTCCTACATTAATTAGCGGACATAACCGCGGGTCACACCGACTCAAAGGTGCCGATCGAACGAATAACTTCGGTTTATTGTACCTACTTTCAAACGACGGGGCGCAGATCTATTAGACGTTTACGCAACCCCGGGGCAATATCGGGCAATTCTGTGCACTATGATATGGGGGAATATCTTACGCTATATTCAAATAATGAATTTCTATGAAAGTGCGTTACAAGCTCCGTTCTAGCGCCGATAGAACGTGTCACCAAAAAAGCAATGTAACAATGCTATGGTTAATTCCCAAGGTGTCAACAAAACAACAACCAAATTACAGGGAACCAAGCAGTCATCTTGACCCTTTCCCACGTCACCACCGACCGGGAAAAGAGAAAGTGAGGTCAAGTCTAGACGGGAAAACAACCTTTTCTCATCCAAGTGAAAAGGAACGGTCAGGTCGGGGCGAGGGGAAGAACGAGATCAAATGAAATGATATCCGTGATAAGATAAAATCACGAACACGTTAAATTTGTTGCAGATGAAACAACATAAATCTCTATAAACGAGAGAAATCAATTAACTACTTAACTAACGAACGATATTCATGTTTGTTGACCACATACTCGATCACATGGAAATGCGATCTGAGGTGTAGGGAATAGTGTGAGAACGTGCCATTTGCTGTCATTTAGCACTTTTAACCCAACAAAAAAACAACGGCTTAACACATGTATGGGAGATGGAAGGGAAAAGAAATAAGAAAAGGGGGCCCAAACGTGTACTTACGTGTTTTTTTCTTCTTCGACCTGTCTTCTAGCGGTTGAGCGGATTTTCTTTGGAGGTGGTGTGTCCGTGTTGCATGCCAAAAGGATGCAACGGCCCTCGCTGCCACCAGACTGTAAAAGGCTGTCAACCTTAGTACAATGGCTGACAGGGGCTCAAAACACACTTAAAGGGGTGAACACACGCTACGATGACGCTACGATTTTTCTAAAGGGGTAAAAGCGCCGCGGCGACGGGGCAGCCCGCCCGGAGGGAGGCAAGGGCAGAGCCGACCTTACCGCGCTGGTCGCTGGCGACGAACTCCCGGTCAAACGAGGTGAGATATAAAATGTGACCTCCGCCTTCGCTGAGTGGGTGGTTCTTATTTGGGACTTTGGATCCGCGTGGTAACCAGCCACGTGGTCCACTGGTAACAGAAATAGAATTATGCACGTCCTATAATGTATCCAACCATCCGTGTTTTTATTTTTTTATTTATTTTATTTATTTATTTTTTTTTTCAAGTGCCCTGTCCTAAAAGGACGTTGGCGATCATGGATTTCCATGATTTTCTTGGCAATTTAGAGCGGTGGTTTGCCGTTACCTTCCGCCCGGTGTTTTTATCGAGTCACCATCTCTATTTACCCAGTTCTGGGACCGGCACTGACTTGGGCTGGCTTTCCCACCCAGCGGCTTGTGTATATATGTATATATATATATATATATATATATATATATATATATATATATATATATATATATATTTTTTTTTTTTTTTTTTTTTTTTTTTTTTTTTTTTTTTTTTTGACAGATATATAAATGAATGTAGATATAGACATTTACGAGGCGGAGCCCCCCACCTCCCCCAGGATATCAAAACAACACGTGAGGCCTCGAAGCTCATCCCGCAGGTGAACTGAAGACTTACAATAAACCCTGAACCAGAGGCCTCTCCACGAAGAACAGTTGCATTACTTGTTATTCCACGATCAAATAATAAACGTTGTCAGTCATCGGATTTCGAACCGTATAATCAAATCAATTCACTTGTCCTAGATGTATTGTGTTCCTGATGTACAATTTTCTCGTTGTTTTGATTTTCTATTGCATGTTGCTGTTATTGTTGTTGTTTTCAGTAGGAATTTCCTCTGTATTGTCAAGTACGAAATGTCAGAATTTTATATTTCAATGAATTCAGCTTTTTTTTGCGAGAATTAGTATTAGAATTTTCATCGCAATTATCTGAAATAACAGTGATTATCTTCCTCCTCAAATCATTTACTTTCCTTTTATTGTGAGATCCCTCTTCTGCCAAAATCTCATATGGCTTTACAATACATGAAAGCATTGTATGAAAGCCGAAACATATATTATATCTTCGTATCGCCACAAAAGATCAAAACAACTTAATTCGTCACGAAGTTTTATATTATTGGACATGTATCGTTTTATCATTCACAATATGTATAAAAACCTTACTTTTGTCATCATAATCCCTAACAGTTTTATATTGCCCGATTTCACATTCTGAGATCCAAGATACATTATTTCAATGCATTTCACGTAACACAATAATGCAGACAGGCACTCGCCATACATCCTTATAAAATAGTACACTGCATGCACCCTTATATCATAGCATACGTACTTACATTAAGAGTACATGTCATGTAACCACACATTATAGCAGACATCAAACCTGAGTCATATCAAAGAACACGTCTTTATATCAGCACGCCGTGCAACCACATATTATAGCAGAATTCAAACAGCTTTATATCATAGCATACGTTCTTGTAATCATAGAGCACGTTATACAGCTCTATATCAAAGTCCACGCCATACAATTTAATATTACTCACATGATATGAATGTCGCTAAACCAGACACACGTATGAGTACGTAGGAATTACACACACATGCATAACTTTGGAACAACAGTAACAAAACGGTAAAAGGAAAAAAGAAAAAAAAAACTTACGTCAGGGAAGAAGTCACGCGAATATCCGTAGGAGAGGTTTTGATAGTTCTGATAGACATCCTGATAGACAATGGGATGGCGATAGTGCGGTCTCCTTCCAGAGAACAAATACGAGATGCTGTCGAATACTTTGGAGAGGTCAATCGATACGGGTAAATATCCAGCTGCTGTCAGTGCCACGATCTTCAGGAACACCAGTGCCAGGAGGGTCACTTGCACCACCGTCAGCTCTCCTACAGATATGCCAGAGCTGGTGGCTGAGATTGTCACTGAGGTCGCTACCCCTTCTGTAGGTACCAACAAAGTCGCAGCCAGCACTGATAGTGCCACCACTGAGATACACTTCCGTTTTAAATAATGTGCCATTACCGACATGTAAGAAAATAATAATGATAATAATAAATGAATCAAATCAAATAAGTAAAAGGCCTTTTTGAAGAAAGATATTACAAAACACGCAAAGGTGAGACGAATCTACACATACCAAAAAATAAATAAATAAATAAATAAATAAATAAAGCACCAAAGAAAGAACAAAAAAAAAGAAACGAAAAAAAATGTTATTTGCGAAAAAATGATAAATAAATGGAAGAGGTAAGTTTGCGGAAGATCGACTCGACCCTAACACTGTGGCGGCTCAGACGTGACTAAGTAACAGTTGGGTTCTTCCCTGCTAAAGGACCTACATCTGCTACCTTACTGATATCCTGTTCCATTACGGACCAGTAGGAAGACGTAGGTATTAATGACAGTCCTTTAAAGAAACAGAAGAGACGAGAATGACACAGGCGAAATTACAATTGCAGCTATCATGTATTCATATTTCTACAGGACATCTGTGTTTGCTTGGATCACTTTGCCATAACTGGAACAGGAATTGCAACGCACAGGATCGCGAGATGTCTTGGAGTGTTTTCATTATCGTAATGGTAGAGAATTACAGTCCAATTAAGTATGCAGGTAATTTCCTTTGAATTAGAGAAAAATACACACACAAACATACACACACCTACGCACTTAAGATGTGTGTGTGTGTGTGTGTGTGTGTGTGTGTGTTCATATGTGTATATATGTATGTATATATGTTTATGTTATATATATATATATATATATATATATATATATATATATATGTGTGTGTGTGTGTGTGTGTGTGTGTGTGTGTGTGTGTGTGTGTGTGTGTGTGTGTGTGTGTGTGTGTGTGTGTGTGTGTGTGTGTGCGTGTGTGTGTGTGTGTGTGTGTGTGTGTGTGTGTGTGTGTGTGTGTGTGTGTGTGTGTGTGTCTGTCTGTCGTGTGTGTGTGTGCATACATAAACAACATATATATATATATATATATATATATATATATATATATATATATATATATATATATATATATATTTATATGTGTGTGTGTGTGTGTGTGTGTGTGTGTGTGTGTGTGTGTGTGTGTGTGTGTGTGTGTGTGTGTGTGTGTGTGTGTGTGTGTGTGTGTGTGTGTGAATATATATATATATATATATATATATATATATATATATATATATATATATATATATATATATTATATATAATATATATATATATATATATATATATATATATATATATGTGTGTGTGTGTGTGTATATATATATGCACACACACACACACACACACACACACACACACACACACACACACACACACACACACACACACACACACACACACACACACACACACACACATATATATATATATATATATATATAAGAGATAGATAGATAGATAGATAGATAGATAGATAGATAGATAGATAGAAAGAGAGAGAGAGAGAGAGAGAGAGAGAGAGAGAGAGAGAGAGAGAGAGAGAGAGAGAGAGAGAGAGAGAGAGAGAGAGAAATATCCTCACACGAGTAATTGCGTGCTGGTGTCTATCAGAGTCATGCGACTAGTTTATCATGGGGCCATGAAAGTTCTTTTCTTCATGCAGCATCCCCCTCGGCATTGCCCAAGGTATTACGCATCTGGTGTTCACATTTCCATCTTTCTGATTAACCTAAGACTCGCTTCTTGCGTTTGTGTTGTCGCAGATTTGCCTGCTTCAGCTCTCTGATCTTTAGGAGGCAGACTTTGTGGTTTCGGGGAGACACCTCGGATAGATCTTGTCGCTTGCTTTCAAACAAACATACTCACGTAAGCACGACGCACGCACGCACTGACACACACATATACATACACACATGTACGCACACTCACATACACACACAGAAAACATAAATACAAATAGATGTTGATGTTAATATAGATAGTGTATTAAAATATGTATATATGGTAGTGTAAGCCTCTTTAGATATCTAAGAAAATACTGATGTGTACTGAAGCACATACACGCAAATACTGGTAGTTATACGGGCGTTTTCAAGACCGAAATAAGGACCGACTGTACGTAATGATCATCTTGGAATCATCATCTCTTAGCCTTTGTCACAGAAGAGTTGTTCGCCGAAGAATAAAAGACCTATCAGCTGGTATTGCCACTTAAACTATATCACTCAGCTCTGCTTGGATAGGATAATATTATTTATGCTATATTAGCTATGCTATCACTACTGCGTGTGAACCCATTTGTTCCCTACGTGGAAATAGATTCTCGTCATTGGTTGGGAAAACCTAAAAGCACCACCGTGAGTAGGCCGTAAGCATCCGTTCCTTTTGCTTTCCGCGAACGGGAGACGGCCGTACGGACCGCTATGTAAAACAACCTCCAGGCTGTATTTTGACCAGCAATTACCTTAATGCGCAAAGAAAGAGTTACGAGCGAGAAGGAAGCATTTTACAAAATATAGTGGTTATTGGTTCGTTCTATTGTTGCGTTTTCTAGCGAATGTTTTGGTATCGAAATGCATTATTTACATAATATCTTATCCATAACCTTATTCGTCCTTACTCATAACTCCTTTTATTTTCGACGTAACACTTACATTGCACTCTCTTTTATTCAACATTTCTTATAATGGATAATTTATGAAATCCACGTTCCCCCCCTTATATATATTATATATATATATATATATATATATATATATATATATATATATATATATATATATATATATATATATATAATATGTGTGTGTGTGTGTGTGTGTGTGTTGTGTGTGTGTGTGTGTGTGTGTGTGTGTGTGTGTGTATGATATGTATATATATATTATATATATATATATATAATATATATATATATATATATATATATATTAACACCAATTAGGACATTTTTTACTGAATATTTTGATAATTTAATGCGTTAATTCCAGGATCAGTACGGCATCTCACTGCAACTTAAAAACGAAAACAGTGTGAAGAAAAGTATTTCACGACTGGTATACATACAAATAGTCATGAAAATAACACAGTACATACTATATGGGGAAATACATCCCCAAAGATTTTTTTTTTTATTACAATAGATCTCCCAAAGAGTTAAGTAATCATCATCATCATCATCATCATCTGTCAGAACCCTATCGATCAGGCATTAACAGCGCCAACTGCGAGAGCTAAGAAACAAAAGAGAAGGAATATAACGACGCGTTGTAAGCAGGTCATATCCCACTGCAAGTCTTCTCAGAAAATGTAACTTCCCACCTTGCAATCTTAATCCTATTAATCCAATGTACGCAGCAGATCAAAGATATGATATGCATTATTTGCATATGAATAACCATTCATTTCATTCATATTTTTTTCACTGCTTGTTACAATGATGGTTTATGAATCGAGTGGCTTTATGAAGTGATCACATGCCTTATACGAAAAAAAGAGAGAACAGATTATAATAAATGAATAGCGATAGTAACAAAACGTTAATACAATCGAACACCAACAATGGCTTATGATGATACCGATGATGTCGAATCAGTCTACATATTTGTAAGTGTCTGTCCCTTACATCAGAGACCGAAAAACACATCGCTTAAACTTGTCAGGGACGGGAAACCACGTGCTGTCGTGTAACTGATAAGCATGTCTCTGGTTGAATGATACGCACGAGTCATGACAATAACATCAGTGGTTTTTTGGGGTTGTTGGTGTGTGTTTTTTGTGGGTGTGTGTTTGTGGTGTGGTGTGTTGTGTGTGTTTGTGTGTGTGTGTGTGTTTGTGTGTGTTTGTGGGGTTGTTTGGGATAATATTATATATATAATATATATATATTTTAAAATATATTTTATAAAATATATATATATGTATAATATATAATATATATGTTATATATATAATATATAATATTTTATATATATATATATATGTGTGTGTGTGTGTGTGTGTGTATATATATGCACACACACACACACACACACACACACACACACACACCCCCACACACACACCCACACACACACCCCACACACACACACACACCACACACATATATATATAAAATATATATAAAATATATATATATTTTAGA
>NC_051421.1:17981996-17988922 GCF_015228065.2 Penaeus monodon | reverse complement strand
CACACACACGCACCACACGCACGCACGCACGCACTCACACGCACGCACACACCACACAACAACACACACAACACACACACCACACACACACACACACACACACACACACACACACACACACATACATACAGTATATGCATATATATATGTATATATATATTTATATATATATATATATATATATATATATATATATATATATATATATGTAATATGTGTGTGTATGTATAGACACACACACACACACACACACACACACACACACACACACACACACACACACACGCACGCACGCACGCACGCACGCACGCACGCACGCACACACACACTGTAAAAGGCTATGGGACCTTAATACAATGGTTGTGACTGGTTGGCAGTGATAGTGGTTATAACGGCTTGACTCTTTATTACTGAAGAGTACAACACAGTGAGGGGAACACACGAGATGATGTCTTAGGGTAAAGCGCTGGGCGCAGGGTCGCGCGTTCGGCCAGCCAGCCGGAAAAGGTCAGGCTACCTATTAACGCTATAAGATGTGGATAATTCTATTTCTGTTACAGGATGTGGATAATTCTATTTCTATTACCAGTGGACCACGTGGCTGTTTTCCACGTGGATCCAAATGTCCCAAATAAGAACCACCCGCTCAGCGAGGGCGGAGGTCACATTTTATATCTGACCTCGTTTGACCGGGAGTTCGTGCTAAGCTACCACCGCACTAAGGTCAGCTCCGCCCTCTCTCCGGGCAGCTGACCGTGGCCTCCACGCGGCGCTTTTGACCCTTTAGACAAGTCGTAGCGTCGTCGTAGCGTGTGTTCACCCCTTTACGTGTGTTTTGCGTCCCTGTCAGCTACTGTACTAGAGTACGCATAGCCGTTATAAACACCTCGCCCTCGAGGCGCCTTGGATTGACATCAAGGGTGACCCAAGTTTGGCTGGTCCTGATTTGCTGGTCATCTCGTTCTCGCATGCATTGTGTTTGGTGCATCTTTGTGGCTGCTCTATCCTGGTCCTTGGTATAATCCATCTGTCCTCGACGTCCACTTGACTTTGGATTTGTCTAGACTTCCTTGTAGTCCTTGTCCAGGTCTAACTCGGCAGTGTATTCGTCCACACGTCCTTGCAGATCTCGTCCAGGTCCTTCTCAGCTGCATGCTCGTCCTCACATCCTCGTAATCTTCCTCTGGATTTACGGGCGTCCGGGTAGAGGTGTCCTCTTTGGCATCTTAGGGCAGCTGATACCTACACTGACGAGCTCCTGGAGTTTGACTGGATCTGCGGGCGTCCAGGCAGGCGGTGCCCTTCCACCACATAATAGGGCGGCTTAATACCTGTTCTGACGAACATCCTGGTCTGCAGGCTTCTGGTGATCTTTCAGTGACGTCCTTCCCACAGCATCCTAAGGTGACCGTTTCTGCAACAGGGTCCTCCTTCGGTGCCGTGTCGGTTATTGTCATTAAACCAGATTATACAGTAAGGGCCAAGATAGTAAGAGGAAAAGAAAGACAACAGAGAAGAGGAGATGTTAGGTGCTACTAGCCGGTTATTTATGTAAATTTGCAGTTTTTAATGTTCGTTTTTACTTTATTTTCGTCTCCTTTTTCGTTTTGTGTTTTACTATCACAAAGGTAAAGAAGAAAATAGGAGAGGGAGACGTCAGTAGCGATCTGCATGGACCTGGCTTGAACTACCAACCGTCTCTGATAGATATGAGAGTAGATAAGGGGAACGACAACGACAATCTGCAAGGATTTACTTCAACCAGTTGTGATAACACAGAGAAGAAATAAATGTAAAATAAGAAATTTCATATCATGTGCGAGTCACTCATCATGACTGACAAAATTGTGGGCAAAAGAGATACATCATAGATCTTTACGTCTGCAACTACAACAGCAACAAACCCTATTAATGAAAAGGTTTCACTGTCTTTTGTTCTGCATGGATGAGTGAGTGAGTGAGTGTGTGTGTGTGTGTGTGTGTGTGTGTGTGTGTGTGTGTGTGTGTGTGTGTGTGTGTGTGTGTGTGTGTGAGTAATGTAACAAAGCTATGTGTATTCCTATGGTGCAAACAATTACAAACTACCAATCAATGGGAACAGCGAGCTGTATCTCAAGTTATCTCACATGCCGACCGACCGGAAATGAAAGTGAGGCCAGGTCAAGACGGGAAAACATGCTATGAGACGAGAAATAGATTATATGATTGATATCCATGAGAAAGATAAAATTGCAAATGTGTTCAGTTCGTTTCAGATGAAACAATATAAATCTCTAATAATGAGAGAAATTAATCAACTTCTTAATTAATGAACAATATTCATGTTTGAATATCATTCAAACAGGAGAATGACTGCACATTCGGCTGAACACATTTATGGGAGAAGAAAGAAGAGAAAAGAAATAAAGAGGCCCAAAACGTGTACTCATGTGGTTTTGTAGACATGGTCAATCATGGAAGCAAGTCGAGCGGATTTCGGAGACTGTGTGTTCTTGTTGCGAGCCAAAAGGACGCAATTACCACACTGCTACCGGACTGTAAAAGGCTCTGGGACCTTAATACAATGGTATGACTGGTTGGCAATGATAGTGGTTATAACAGCTGGACTCCTTATTACTGAAGAGTACAACACAGTGAGGGGAACACTCGAGATGATGTCTTAGGGTAAAGCACTGGGGGGGTCACGCATCCGGCTAGCTAGCCAGACAAGGTCAGGCTAGACTGACCTTATCACGTCGAGCCCTGGACACGAACTGAGTAAACGGGGTTATTCTTCGGCACAAGCAGTGAGCGTCCCAGCTGCGGGAAGTGTAGGGAGCAGCTGCAGGAAGTATGGGGGGAGCGAGGTGAAGTCACTGGTTCCATTTGTTAATGACCCTCCATAAACACACACACACACACACGCACACACATATATATATGTACATGTGTGTGTGCATATAAATCATATATGTTCACATGTACACAAAGCAAGTATTTTACATATATATTTCCAATTTCCCTCTTCCGCCTGCAAATCCGAGAATACAGGAATATGAAAGATTCCGAAAATCAAAAAATATCCTGGGGGTTATCCCAGGCCTATTTGCTACCCATCATCAAAATTCATATGAGGTATATGCTAAGAAATTACATCCTCAAGGCACATTATATTATGCTGAGGTAAATAATGTTTATGTAGACTATGAATACACAGTGTTACAAAATATGAAATATAGATATAAAAATATAGATATAAAAATTAAGTAATAAATAAGTTAATAGATCGCACAATTTCGAAGGTTTGCGAAAAGGGGCTTGAACATAATAAAGATTAGGATTTTACCCTGGCCTGTTTGAGGTTCAGAGAGCATATACCTGTTTAAACCGGATTAACATTAAGTTTATTCATAACAATCGCGTTTTCCCCTTACTTATTATTATTTTTTTTAGTTGGCTGTAAATAAAGTATTATTCATTTGTACACCTATTTACACATCTATTTATTTGTTGTTTGTTCCTGTGTGTATTATTATTATTATTACTTTATTATTACATTATCTTTTTTTTTTTTTTTTGCAAGTGCGTGTTGTCGAAAATTGCTTGAAATTCTTCAAGACAGTCGAAAAAAAATAGAGTAAAAAAGGAGAGGTTTGGCATCTTTGGGTTCGTAGCCCACCAAAATGCTTCACTCAGAAATAATTTTCGTTTTTTTTCCTAGGAAATCGTGTGGGAATAAGAAACATGCTCACACACATGTACCACCCTACACACACACACATTTATCATTCATTTCATGTGCCTACAGTTCGAAGTTAGGAAATACATTACTTGAGGTAGTCATCTGAGAATTATGAACCGAATCATTAGCAAACCGGATCATTATCATTTTGCTATATCAAATAGATAGATCCCAATCTGAGGGCCATGGCCTCAAGTTTCTAATCATATGCTTATGTTGATAACGAAACGTTTGCTACAGAGAGAGAGAGTGAAAAAAATGTATATATATATATATATATATATATATATATATATATATATATATATATATGTACACACACATATCATCATCATCAACAAGGGCTAACGCTGACGGGGGCACATGGCCACATCCACCCTTCGCTTCCAGCCACGAGGTTCGCTCATAGCGAGTCTCCAGACAGGGCCTTGGCCCATCTCTAACTTGACATCGTCCCACGGATCTCCTCCACTCAAGATTGTTTCGCAGGGTCATCCACAGGGAAACGAGCTAGGTGCCCATATAGCCTGAGTTGGAGATCCTGGATTATGCAAATAATAGGTCCCATACCAGTCTCACAGTGTAGTCGTTGTTGGACACATGATCCTGCTAACTGCACCCCATGATCTGGTGAAGACTTGTTGCAAAAAGCATCAGACAAAGACTCCAAGGCACTAGATAGCATCCAGCTTTCGCTTCCATAGAGCAAAACTGGCAGTATCAAGGCCTTGAGGGCACGTAGCTTGGTCCTTCTGCATAGGCACCGAGATCTCCAAATGCTCATGGCTCATGGCTCCTGCTGCCAAACCAATCCATCTACTGACCTCATGGTCTGACAGCCCAGAGATATGGACTATGCTACCAAGGTATGCTAAGCTCACCTCAAGCATGGATCAACTGAACGGGTTCCCTAACAGGCCCCAATGTCCTAAATCTTGGTCTTGGTCCAGGAGACCTCTAGAACCAAGGGCTTTGCCTCACTGCTAAATACATTAAGAACTGCCACAGTGACTCCAGGGACTCAGTTAGGATAGCAACATCATCAGCAAAGTCTAGGTCTGAGACTTGATATTGCCTAGTGTTGCTCCACACTGACTTTGGTAGCACATCTGCCATTATCCAGTCCATGCAGGTGTTGAAAAGTGTTGGTGCAAGGACACAGCCTTGCCTCACATTAACAGGGAAGAAGTTTGACAGGCCCCACCACTTTACAGCACTTTCAGTACTGGTACATAGGCTTGCTATTAGTCCAATAATCCTTGTCGAAATTCCCTAAGTCTCAGAATCTCTCATAGTGATTCTGATGCACTGAGTCAAACACCTTCTGAGGTCAATGTAGGCTGCATGCAATGCACGACCCAACTCACGACGGCTTTTCCACAAATACTCGAAGTGCTAGGACACAGTCTATTGTGGACTCACCAGGATGACCATGCCCTCAAACAGGTCAGGGGAATAGTCAGATGGCAGTCAAGAATACATGATAGTCCGGTGCCTTAGGTTACCCCCAGCCTTTAGCAGTTCAGCAGGATATCAGACATGCCTGTTGGAAGCAAGTGACCACTGCAAGACACCAGAGTATGAGTGACACATAAGGTTGGGAGCACCGCTGTCACCAGATGTGAGCGAGATGAGAGATGGACCTGGGTGGGTCAATGAAAAGGGATTTAGCTTGCTGGTTTATTCTTGAAGACAGATATGAGACCCCCCCATGAGACCCCGTGTCCCGGGTCGAGAACGAGGTGGTGGAGCTGGACCCTGTGTGACTTGGCCTGTCTACCGTGTGTCTCTCTGCCCTCTGCCTTATGAACGTGTCCTTTTATGCGTCAGTTTCCTTCGAGGGTGGATGTTTATTCCTGTGCGAAAAGAGAAAGTGAGCAGCATCTGCGCCCAATCGAAGGAGGAAGGGCAGCTGCCTGGACGGAGCGGAGGTGTGAAGTGTACCATCCAGTCTTACTATGTATTGTGACATCCTCCACTGCCATCAGTATATGTGCGTGGACTACCACCAACCACTGCATGTAAGCGAGTGACCACGCAAGCCAACAGAATATGAGCGACACGTGAGGTTGGGAGCACCGCTGTCACCAGATGTGAGTGAGACGAGATGGACTTGGGTGGGTCAATGAAAAGGGGCTTAGCTTACTGGTTTATTCCTGAAGATAGATATGAGATCTTCCAAGAGACCCCCGTGTTCCCGGATCGAGGACTAGGTGGTGGAGCTGGACCTTGTGTGGCTTGGCCAGTCTGCTGTGTCTGTCTCTGCCGTTTGCCTTGTGAACGTGTCCTTTTATGCTGTGGTTCCTTCGAGGGCGGATGTTTTATTCCTGTGTGAAACGAGAAAATTGAGCAGCCTTCTAAAGAGGAAGGGCAGTTGCCTGGACGAAGGTGTGAAGTGTACCATTGGTCTTGCTACATATTGTTGACACCTGTGGCTTTCCCACACATTCAGCTGGAAATAGCCATCCTAACCTCAGTTAGGGTAGGAGATTCCTCACTGATGGGTGGCCCCAGTACAAGTATTGTGAACTTCTTGTATCCAAGCTAACTGTTGGAGGTCTGCCCTGTACACATATATGCTAGTATTACATCATGCCAATATATATTGTGTCAGTACAAATAAAATCATAAAAAATAGCTTCAAATATTATGTAAATATTATAGACAACCGAAATTAATGTATCAAACAAAAATAAGATACTCATAAGATCATTTTATATTTGCGGGGTTTCTCCGAGAGCTCCTTCCGTGCGTGATCGCAGGGCACAGGTAGGGAAGTTTCTTCAGGATGTTGCTAGTGATCATGAAAACAAATGTCCCAATGGTTTGAAGTCACTTTAGTTTAAAGAATCAGGAAGTTTTGATTTTGAATTTGAAACCTAATTGTGTTCTTTTTTTTCTTTATTCAATTAATATGTTGCATAAGCTGGGAATGTTTTTCCAAGCTGGAAATAACATTAACTTTTGTGTCTGTAAACTCTGGAATTCTCCGTGGAATTTCTTTCGTTTTCTTTTCAATGTTGGGTTATATTTGCGGTGTGAATATCCCACAAGTTATAAAAATATATATTGACGAATATTCACATACACTTTGACATAAAAAATATCAGAATTTGTTTTGTTATTGTTTATTATAAATATTAATGGCAACTCAACTCCATCTTTCTCTGGAGTTGATGTCGTTATCATGATGTATCAATACATA
>NC_051421.1:17971996-17976996 GCF_015228065.2 Penaeus monodon | reverse complement strand
ACAGACACAAAAGTTAATGTTATTTCCAGCTTGGAAAAACATTCCCAGCTTATGCAACATATTAATTGAATAAAGAAAAAAAAAGAACACAATTAGGTTTCAAATTCAAAATCAAAACTTCCTGATTCTTTAAACTAAAGTGACTTCAAAACCATTGGGACATTGTTTTCATGATCACTAGCAACATCCTGAAGAAACTTCCCTACCTGTGCCCTGCGATCACGCACGGGAAGGAGCTCTCGGAGAAAACTCCCGCAAATATAAAATGATCTTATGAGTATCTTATTTTGTTTGATACATTAATTTCGGTTGTCTATAATATTTACATAATATTTGAAGCTATTTTTTATGATTTTATTTGTACTGACACAAATATATTTTGGGCATGATGTAATACTAGCATATATGTGTACAGGGCAGACCTCAAAACAGTTAGCTTGGATACAAGAAGTTTCACAATACTTGTACTGGGGCCACCCATCAGTGAGGAATCTCCTACCCTAACTGAGGTTAGGATGGCTATTTCCAAGCTGAAGTGTGGGAAAGCCACAGGTGTCAACAATATGTAGCAAGACCAGATGGTACACTTCACACCTTCGTCCAGGCAACTGCCCTTCCTCTTTGAGAAGGCTGCTCAATTTCTCGTTTCACACAGGAATAAACATCCGCCCTCGAAGGGAACCACAGCATAAAAGGACACGTTCACAAGGCAAACGGCAGAGACAGACACAGCAGACTGGCCAAGCCACACAAGGTCCAGCTCCACCACCTAGTCCTCGATCCGGGAACACGGGGGTCTCTTGGAAGATCTCATATCTGTCTTCAAGAATAAACCAGCATGCTAAGCCCCTTTTCATTGACCACCCAAGTCCATCTCTCGTCTCACTCACATCTGGTGACAGCGGTGCTCCAACCTTAGGTGTCACTCATGCTCTGGTGGTTTGTGTGGTCACTCGCTTACATGCAGTGGTTGGTGGTAGTCACGCACATATATCTGATGGCAGTGGAGGATGTCAACAATACATAGTAAGACTGGATGGTACACTTCACACCTCCGTCCAGGCAGCTGCCCTTCCTCCTTGGATTGGGCGCAGATGCTGCTCAACTTTCTCTTTCGCACAGGAATAAACATCCACCTCGAAGGAAACTGACGCATAAAAGGACACGTTCATAAGGCAGAGGGCAGAGAGACACACGGCAGACAGGCCAAGTCACACAGGGTCCAGCTCCACCACCTCGTTCTCGACCCGGGACACGGGGGTCTCATGGGGGGGTCTCATATCTGTCTTCAAGAATAAACCAGCAAGCTAAATCCCTTTCATTGACCCACCCAGGTCCATCTCTCATCTCGCTCACATCTGGTGACAGCGGTGCTCCCAACCTTATGTGTCACTCATACTCTGGTGTCTTGCAGTGGTCACTTGCTTCCAACAGGCATGTCTGATATCCTGCTGAACTGCTAAAGGCTGGGGGTAAACCTAAGGCACCGGACTATCATGTATTCTTGACTGCCATCTGACTATTCCCCTGACCTGTTGAGGGGCATGGTCATCCTGGTGAGTCCACAATAGACTGTGTCCTAGCACTTCGAGTATTTGTGGAAAAGCCGTCGTGAGTGGGTCGTGCATTGCATGCAGCCTACATTGACCTCAAGAAGGTGTTTGACTCAGTGCATCAAGAATCACTGTGGGAGATTCTGAGACTCAGGAACTCTGACACAGATTATTGGACTAATAGCAGGCCTATATGCCAATACTGAAAGTGCTGTAAAGTGTGGTGGGGGCCTGTTGAACTTCTTCCCTGTTAATTCAGGGGTGGGGCAAGGCTGTGTCCTTGCACCAACACTTTTCAACACCTGCATGGACTGGATAATGGGCAGATGTGCTACCCAAAGTCAGTGTGGAGCAACACTAGGCAATATCAAGGTCTCAGACCTAGACTTTGCTGATGATGTTGCTATCCTAACTGAGTCCCTGGAGTCACTGGTGGCAGTTCTTAATGTATTTAGCAGTGAGGCAAAGCCCTTGGGTCTAGAGGTCTCCTGGACCAAGACCAAGATTTAGGACATTGGGGGCCTGTTAGGGGAACCCGTTCAGTTGATCCATGCTTGAGGTGAGCTTAGCATACCTTGGTAGCATAGTCCATATCTCTGGGCTGTCAGACCATGAGGTCAGTAGATGGATTGGTTTGGCAGCAGGAGCCATGAGCCAGGAGCATTTGGAGATCTCGGTGCCTATGCAGAAGGACCAAGCTACGTGCCCTCAAGGCCTTGATACTGCCAGTTTTGCTCTATGGAAGCGAAAGCTGGATGCTATCTAGTGCCTTGGAGTCTTTGTCTTGATGCTTTTTGCAACAAGTCTCTTCACCAGATCATGGGGTGCAGTTAGCAGGATCATGTGTCCAACCAACGACTACACTGTGAGACTGGTATGGGACCTATTATTTGCATAATCCAGGATCTCCAACTCAGGCTATATGGGCACCTAGCTCGTTTCCCTGTGGATGACCCTGCGAAACAATCTTGAGTGGAGGAGATCCGTGGGACGATGTCAAGTTAGAGATGGGCCAAGGCCCTGTCTGGAGACTCGCTATGAGCGAACCTCGTGGCTGGAAGCGAAGGGTGGATGTGGCCATGTGCCCCCGTCAGCGTTAGCCCCTTGTTGATGATGATGATATGTGTGTGTATATATATATATATATATATATATATATATATATATATATATATATATATACATTTTTTTCACTCTCTCTCTCTGTAGCAAACGTTTCGTTATCAACATAAGCATATGATTAGAAACTTGAGGCCATGGCCCTCAGATTGGGATCTATCTATTTGATATAGCAAAATGATAATGATCCGGTTTGCTAATGATTCGGTTCATAATTCTCAGATGACTACCTCAAGTAAATGTATTTCCTAACTTCGAACTGTAGGCACATGAAATGAATGATAAATGTGTGTGTGTGTAGGGGTGGTACATGTGTGTGAGCATGTTTCTTATTCCCACACGATTTCCTAGGAAAAATAAACGAAAATTATTTCTGAGTGAAGCATTTTGGTGGGCTACGAACCCAAAGATGCCAAACCTCTCCTTTTTTACTTCTATTTTTTTTCGACTGTCTTGAAGAATTTCAAGCAATTTTCGACAACACGCACTTGCAAAAAAAAAAAAAAAAAAGATAATGATAATAATAAAGTAATAATAATAATAATACACACAGGAACAAACAAACAAATAAATAGATGTGTAAATAGGTGTACAAATGAATAATACTTTATTTACAGCCAACTAAAAAAAAATAATAATAAGTAAGGGGAAAAACGCGATTGTTATGAATAAACTTAATGTTAATCCGGTTTAAAACAGGTATATGCTCTCTGAACCTCAAAACAGGCCAGGGTAAAAATCCTAATCTTTATTATGTTCAAGCCCCTTTTCGCAAACCTTCGAAATTGTGCGATCTATTAACTTATTTATTTACTTATTTTTATATCTATATTTTTATATCTATATTTCATATTTTGTAACACTGTGTATTCATAGTCTACATAAACATTATTTACCTCAGCATAATATAATGTGCCTTGAGGATGTAATTTCTTAGCATATACCTCATATGAATTTTGATGATGGGTAGCAAATAGGCCTGGGATAACCCCCAGGATATTTTTTGATTTTCGGAATCTTTCATATTCCTGTATTCTCGGATTGCAGGCGGAAGAGGGAAATTGGAAATATATATGTAAAATACTTGCTTTGTGTACATGTGAACATATATGATTTATATGCACACACACATGTACATATATATATGTGTGTGCGTGTGTGTGTGTGTGTGTTTATGGAGGGTCATTAACAAATGGAACCAGTGACTTCACCTCGCTCCCCCCATACTTCCTGCAGCTGCTCCCTACACTTCCCGCAGCTGGGACGCTCACTGCTTGTGCCGAAGAATAACCCCGTTTACTCAGTTCGTGTCCAGGGCTCGACGTGATAAGGTCAGTCTAGCCTGACCTTGTCTGGCTAGCTAGCCGGATGCGTGACCAGTGCTTTACCCTAAGACATCATCTCGAGTGTTCCCCTCACTGTGTTGTACTCTTCAGTAATAAGGAGTCCAGCTGTTATAACCACTATCATTGCCAACCAGTCATACCATTGTATTAAGGTCCCAGAGCCTTTTACAGTCCGGTAGCAGTGTGGTAATTGCGTCCTTTTGGCTCGCAACAAGAACACACAGTCTCCGAAATCCGCTCGACTTGCTTCCATGATTGACCATGTCTACAAAACCACATGAGTACACGTTTTGGGCCTCTTTATTTCTTTTCTCTTCTTTCTTCTCCCATAAATGTGTTCAGCCGAATGTGCAGTCATTCTCCTGTTTGAATGATATTCAAACATGAATATTGTTCATTAATTAAGAAGTTGATTAATTTCTCTCATTATTAGAGATTTATATTGTTTCAACTGAAACGAACTGAACACATTTGCAATTTTATCTTTCTCATGGATATCAATCATATAATCTATTTCTCGTCTCATAGCATTTTCCGTCTTGACTGGCCTCACTTTCATTTCCGGTCGGTCGGCATGTGAGATAACTTGAGATACAGCTCGCTGTTCCATGATTGGTAGGTTGTAATTGTTTGCACCATAGGAATACACATAGCTTTGTTTCATTACTCACACACACACACACACACAACACACACACACACACACACACACACCACACACACACACACACACACACACACTCACTCACTCACTCATCCATGCAGAACAAAAGACAGTGAAACCTTTTCATTATAGGGTTTGTTGCTGTTGTAGTTGCAGACGTAAAGATCTATGATGTATCTCTTTTGCCACATTTTGTCAGTCATGATGAGTGACTCGACACATGATATGAAATTTCTTATTTACATTTATTTCTTCTCTGTGTTATCACAACTGGTTGAAGTAAATCCTTGCGGATTGCGTGCGCCCCTTAATTTTAAC
>NC_051421.1:17959807-17964807 GCF_015228065.2 Penaeus monodon | reverse complement strand
AATGACGTGTCTTGCAGGAGCTCATAGCTTGACGAGGGTTCAGATAGGACTGATGCTTTTTTCTAAGGGCGTGGTGGGGTAGGCTCGCTTGGGATTCAGTGGGAGTAGTAAGGAGGAAGGGAGGGAGGGGAAAGGAATAGGGGTACCTGGTCGAAACTTTCAAACTCAATATTTCTCTGTGATGGTGGTCAATTCTAAAAGGGAAATTTCAGCATTTCGCAAAAAAAGAATTGAGAAGAACAAAACCAAAATCGCCATGAGGATAAAGGTAACCATTCAGTAATGTATTTCAGCGTTTAGAGAGAAAAAAAAACATACGAGGTAACACTCGAAGACATGACGTTTGCATACGCATCAATTCACGGCGCTTGCTTTCTGCTTGCATGGCGCAGACCTACAGAGAAGATTCTCCTATGATATTCAACGAAGCCGATTTATCAAAACTATCAAAAGCGAGAGAAAAAAATATCGTTTAAAGAGCTGGCTATATCGACTAGTGCATCATATTCTGTCCTAAACACTTTGAAAATGAGGAACAATTTTGAACACGCATTTCGACAACCATGTTCCCTTTTTCATTAACTCTTACAGCTTTAGATGATTGTAACATCTCATCGACAGTACAACCAGTGCAAACCCCTTATGAATAGTACAATCATTATACCGAAGTACTCTTAGCGTTGTCTTTTCCACATCCTTCCATACACGTCTAAACTGTCCCTCGTTTCAGATACCTAAGGTAATCTAGCGAGGGTCAGATACCGTTACCCACAATAACGACAGCCTATAGCATCCCCTACTCTATGGTTAGCTATTAGCATAGAGGCGTTGTATGTGTGTCCGTGTGTGTATGTATGTGTGTGACTAAGAATGGTGTTCCGGGTATTGCACATACGTTACTATTATTGGTGATGAAGCCTGCCTTTCCTTTTTCTATTCCGTTCTGTTCTGCTCTCTCTATCTCTCCCCTTTCGATCGAAGTCAGTTACATAATTTATGTGGCTTATGTTGTACAACAGCATCTAATACACGTCACACACACACACATACACGCACACACACACACACACCCCAAAACACACACACACACACACACACAAAACACACACACCACACCACACACCACACACACACAAACACACACACACACAATATAAAATATATATATTATATATATATATATATAATATATATATATATATACTTGGAAATAAATTATCCATTTCCTGTCAAGCAGCAAACGTCTGTACCTTGAACAGGATCCGCTTATATCACACAATATAGTTTAGTATTAGATATAAAACGGGGGGGGGGGGAAGGGTATATATACATATACATTTACATAATTCTTCAACAAATTCGTTTTTTTAGGTAAGGTAAATGAAATTCCTTTACTAACAGGTTTTCCACATGAATGTCTCTCGTCTTTTACAACGATGGACGACGTTGGTCACAGAACCCAGAACTGGTTTCTCGAAGGGAGAAATCGCCGGGTGGAGGGGCCAGGCCGGAATTTCACTCACGCATGCGCGCGCGCACGCACGCACGCACACACACAAACACGCACATTCCCCACACACACCACACACACACACACACACACACACACACACACACACACACACACACACACACACACACACACACACACACACACAAACAGAAATAAAGAGAGAATGACAGACTGAGACAGAAAGAGAAATAGAGGGAGAAAGAAGAGAGAGAGAGAGAGAGAGAGAGGAGAGAGAGAGAGAGAGAGAGAAGAGAGAGAGAGAGAGAGAAGAGGGGAGAGGAGAGAGAGAGAGAGAAGAGATGGTTGGGGGGCGGCTCAGAAAGGGCAGTTCGCCATATGGAGTGCACTGTGTTCACGTATATACAAATGCAAAAACATCAATGAAACTAGACACAAATATACAAAATTAAGATATTTACACGTGATCAAACGCTCTCGTTACATACACCACAAAGGGAACACAGTTACCACAAACCTGTATTGTAGCCTCGCCCGACTACTAACATTCCCATCTGTACAGACCGCTACAACATATTGTATGTGTGTGTGTGTGGTGTGTGTGTGGTGTGTGTGTGTGTGGTTTTGTGTGTGGGTGTGGTGTGTGTGTGGTGGGTGTGGTGTGGGTTGGGGTGTGTGTGGTGCGCGTGTGCTCGTATGAGTATGATTTGTGTTTTTACGTGGGTTTAGCTGAACAAAACTAAAAAAAAACAAAAAAAAAAACGTGAAGTGAGGTATGATGGACAAATGAATATGATTTTACTGTTTCTGTTATTTTGTCTGTTGTTTTTAGCTTACATTAATGCGTGTATGTGTGAGGAAGGGGGGGGTGCCATGACCACATTTCATACTTAAACATATATACTAACCTTTGAACTTCCTAATAGATAACAAAAAATAGTAGCTGGTGCGAGGCTAAACACAGATACCACCAAATTCCAGTAAAACTAAGTTTCCTTCTCCCCTCCTCTATTATTCATTTATTATCATGTTATAAATATTTGCGAGAAAAAAGCAAGCCATAGTAAAGAAAGGGAATCACTCGGCATTCTAAAAAGATCTGCTGCTTATATTACACGTCAGTTGCCAATTTACCCTGAAGACAAATTTGCCAATAGCGGCGAATCGGAAGCTCGGCCATTGTCAGTGACGCATACTGACTACAGACTTTTAAGATATCGACAATTTGTGGTTTGTAAGTGCTCTACTCGAATTATTTTCACTAATTTAGTGGGTGTTTCAAAATGGACTGTCTCCTTGTCTCCCCAGAGGATTGAAAAACCGTTTTTCGAATTTTTTTAGATAGAATGGCTTGTTTCGAACCATTGTTCTCCTGTTGTGATTTCTGCTTGCAAAAACAGTAATTTTACCATATCATTCATTCATGGTTTTGACTTGCATGTAAAGAAAATGCCTCCCCTTCTAAGTAATACGTTTCTATGAGTCATAAAAGTTCGTTTTCTTTGAGTACTTGATATATTCGGATATCCTATTTTACTTTTCCCTAATTTGGTTTTCCCTAAAATCGAAAAATAATGGGTAAATGCTGAGTACTAAATTCTGGGGAAAAAATGGTAGTAGACACTGTAATACTCAAAATTTCTTGCCCCTAATCAGCAGTGGAAGTGAGCATTTATCAGTGTATACTATGCAAAATATAAAAAGTAAAAAGTAAAAAAGCTAAGTATTGAAATGAGTCCCGTCGGTAACGTAAAATTCAAGGAACTCTTTTTCTGGCATTATTTAAGTGTGTAACACTTTCTTACTTATCGCAATCCACACGACCACCTATCGATTCAGACGATTTCAAGATTTTAGTCTTGTTAGAAAAATGAAAACGGAAATGAGATTTACATAACTTTATTGCTGCAAACAGAATGGGGACACATGATACTTTTCACATATTTTGGGAATATATACGGCAATGTATGCCAAAACTAAAAGACATGGATTAGTTTTCTTATATCGTCATAACTATTTTCCAGAAGTGTGTATATCCGCCCTGCGGAGTCAAAAAGGGTTAAAAAAAAATAATGATCGTACTCCCTGAAATTCCTCGGGCATTCTAATTCCGAAACCCTTGGCATGGTGGCTTCGACTTTTTCTTTATTTATCTTTACTTTTTGCGTATTCAAACAGAAAGCGTTTTGTGTGTATATTATTATTTCATATTTTTGTTCTTTTTTCTGTTTTTTAACGTGTATGTTATTGTCAATACTATTGTTTTTACTCCGTAATTTATTCCGAATCGTTAAAAGACGTTAAAAAGTTTTGTTCCTCCCCATTAGGATGAGCCAGTCAGTCAGAAAGATGTGTAAAGTTTCTAGTGTCCTACGTTACTGGAAACTGTCGCGACAATTCCCCGGGCCGGTCGTGACAGCAAGCTGCCAATGTTCCTACGTGTTGTCAAAGGCTCGACCTTTCCTTTAAGTAAGAATCTTTCCCATTAGGAGGTTGAGGTCCTTCGTCCGCCTTGGGGCACCCAGAATGATCCTGGCAGCTTCATTTTGAACTGTCTCCCAAATTTTTTTCTTTAATTTTGGTTGGGGCAATCAGGGAGACAGAAGCAAAATCCACAATGGGACGGATGACATGTACATAGAATGATCTTAGTACTTATGTCTGGCTCTTATGTGTCTCCCAGACATTGCTCTCTTGACAGACAGTCTTGCTTTGGTTCAATCAACCAAGTACAAGGCCTCCTTTTAAAAGGAGAGGGTCCAGTCAATCATTACCCCAAGATATTGGAAGACCTGGACCCATTCTAAGTCCATTCCCTGATTCTCAGACTTGTGCCTTGAACATTAGTCTCAGAGCCTTGGGTTTGATTTAGCTGCAGAGATCTTTAATCCTGTCCTACAACACTCAGATACAAGGTCCAGACAGCAATGGGCTTATCTGAGGTAGTGTGCTCCAGTGATGATAATTGCAAGATCGTCTGCATAGGAGATGATCTTTCACTCCACTGGGAGGTGTATATTGAGGATGCCGGGCATTAGGGTGTTAGGACCCTACCCTGAGTGGCATGGTGCTGATAGGGGACCTTGGAATCTGACTTTGGCTGTTCTGTTCCTGAATAGTCGACTATCCAAGCCAGGAGCTTTCCTCTGATTCCCTTCTGGGTCGTGTCTCCTGAATAGCAAGAGAATTTGCTAAATTTAAAAGCCTTCTCCAGGTCCTAAGAATACTATCACGGAAGTGACAGTGCTGATTGTGCTTAAGAGCGTGGGCTATGCTGTGTGCTGTGCTCATGCCCTTGTGAACCCATGTGGACCTCCACATGGAGGTTCATGTGGAGGTCCCCTTTTCCATTGGAGTCGGTTTTAAATACCCTTCTCTCGGCCGTTTTGCCCAGACAGCTGAGGAGAGAGATGGGGGGGTACTTCCCTGGCTCCTTTAGTTTTGGGATGGGAAATATGATCGCCCTCTTCCAGCTCTGGGGTTTGAGTGGAAGTTTCCAAGGACTTGTTGATGAGTTGCAGGAATGCAA
>NC_051421.1:17940862-17953362 GCF_015228065.2 Penaeus monodon | reverse complement strand
AGAGGTCATCAAAAAATAGGGGGAAAGGGAAAATCGGAAAGAAAGGGGGAAAGGGGCCCCTTTAAAATGTTAGGGGAAGAGATCAGAAAAAGTATAGGGGAAGAGGCCTTTAATGTATAGGAGGAAGAGGTCAGTAATGTATGGGAGGAAGGGGCATTAATGTATAGGGGGAAAAGAGGTCATTATGTCAGGAGGAAGAGGTAATTAATTATAGGGGGAAAAGGGGTCTTTAAAAGTTTGGGAAAGAGGTCATCAGAAACAGGAGGAAGAGGTCTTTAAAACCCAAAATAGGAAGAAGGGGGTAAACCCCAAAAAAAAGGGAAAGAGGTCTCAATAAATAGGAAGGAGAGGTCTTTAATTTGCACGGGAAGAAGGGGTTCATTAATTAAGGGGGAAAAGGGGAAATTAATGCAAAGGGAAAAAAGTAATTGTGAAATTGGAAAAAAAAAAAAAAACAATAATTTAATGAAAAAACACCCTTTTAATGTATGGGAAAAAAGGGGGGGTTTCAAAAAAACCCCCGGTTTAAAAGAAAAAAACAACCCTTTAGAAGGGGTAAAAAGAGCCATTGACAAATCAAAGAAACACTGGGTTCCCCTGACGTTATAAAACTTTTGGTTCTAAAAAGAATGGGTCCGAAATCCGGGGAAAAGAAACACTGAAAATGAAATTAAAAAATATGAAACTAATGCAACAGGGAACCAACAATAAAAAGAAAATTTTTGGGAATTTGACAAAAAACAACCCAACCCTTTCCCCTTTCCTTACACCCCATTACTAAAAATCCCAATTTAATTCAAATACAACCCCCTTTCTTTTTATCTTTATAACGACCCATTTTTTCCATTTAAAAACTATTACGCCCCCCTGATCATAAGGTCACTATTATCATCAGGGAAATTTTAAAACGTCACTGATCATCATCACTTCACTTTACGTCACGACATCATGTACATATACCCCCACTTTCGTCATCACGTCCCCAAAATTTCCGTCACTGACCATTATCCCGTCGTTTTTAAATCCACTGACGTCACGCCCGTTATTACGCCCACTTAAAGAGCCAACCACCCCTTTCAAAGGGAGTCCCTTTTTCCTCACGGCTAAATTCCACGTCCTGCGGTTTTGTCCTCGCAGTTCGTGTCGACGTAGCGCATGGCAAACGAGACCATGAAAAACTATCTCGAGGGGCCTCTTTTGCTTTCTTGGTTTAGGTAAGTTTTTTTTTTTTTTTTTTTTTTTTTTTTTTTTTTTAACTGTTTATGGATTGTTGTTTAGGGGGAAATGGGGTTTTAGGGGTTTATCCCGTGTTGTTTAATTGACCTTTTTTGGGGGGGGTTTGGGTTTAAAATTTGTTAAAAAATGGGTTTGTTGCGTTGTTTTAAAACCCGGGGTTGAGTTTTTCCCCTTTGGGTCGTTTTTAACAAAGCTATGGCCCCAAATTTGGGGAAATAACCTTTCCCCAAAACCCCAATATTTACATGTTTTTTTAATTTTTATTTTTTTTATTATTCATTATTTGCTTCGATTTAACCTTTTGTTTTATATAAAACCCAAGGCCCCCCCTTTCCCAAAAGACTATCACAAGAAAAAAAAAATTACCTTTACTCCTGCGGGAAAACCCCTCGAACCACACTTTGCAGCGACCGGACAGCGAGGTGTAGGGGGGACAGGGAAAACCCCATGCAAGGAGATGTCCCTTTTTCCTTTCGACTTTACAGGCAGTATTTTTGGTTTTTGCATCCCCGGCTCAAATGATTTCCCGGGCCCCAGGAAGAACCCTATTCCTTTTTTCTAAGGAATGCACTTTGGGTAAAAGGATAAATGGTCCCCCAGATGGGGGTTTCCTTTCTCCTGATGCCCCCACCGAACCCATCCACCCAAAATAAGGCTGTTGTGAATCCAGAGGGGGATTTTTTACGTAATAAAAAAAAGCTGTCTCCCAAAAAAAGGGCTTTTCCCATGTAAAGCCCCTTAAAATACGTAATTTTTGAACCACTCCTTTACAAGGAGGGGTTTTTCTTGTTTTTTACTTTTGGCTTCATTGTTACCTTTTTTTTTTTTTTTTATTTTTGTTACGTCTTTCGATTTTTTCCCCCCCCCCCCCTTCCGTTTTTTTATGTTTTTTTATTTTTAAAGGGTGTTTTCTTCTTTTGACATGCCCTTCATTTAAATTTTATTTTCTTTTTCCCCTTTTTTTCATCCCTTTCCCTCTTTTTTTTCTTTTATTGCATTTTCTATTTCCCTTTCTTTGAGTGCCCTTTTCATAGGAACATTTTAAAAACCCCTTATCCGAAAACGTTTCATTTTCAATGGCAAAAAATTTTCAAAAACCTTTTCGTCTCACATAAAAGGGACACCAGCTCTGTTTTTTTCCCCCATAAATAAGGGGGGAATTGAAAAGGTCCGATATGTAAAAACCATACTTTTACCTCGGCCTATGTATTTTACGGTGTTTTTTCAATAGTCTGAAAAGCCTGTAATATATTGTAGTGATTGGCAAATTAGCCCCGCAAGGGTGAAAAAAAAAAGGGGGGAAAACTCTTTTAAAAAAAAATTTTGACTTGTATGTAGGGGGTTATGTGAAAGGTTACATCAAAGTTTATCTTTTTTTCCCACTTTCTCGTCTTTCCCATTTACATATTCTTTGGGCCTTTACAGTTTTAAATGTATATCTATAAAAGGGGCTAAATTTGGTGATTGAAAGGTACATGCCCATCATTTTTATACTACATGGGTTTCCCTGACTTACATATAAGAAATACCCCGGGTTCATGAAATAAATTAGGGTTTTGGGAAAATAATTAAAATTGGATAATGCGAACTTTTGGGTTTATTTGTTTCAAAAAAACAGATCTGACCCTTTTTTTTCATATAAAAAAAATATAAATTTTATAAATATATAATATTATATACATATAATAAAAAATATAATATATTGCCTAATTCCATCATTTCTATTAATATTTTACTAAAAATTTTATATAATAAAATTTAATATTATATAAATTTTAAAATATATATACATATATATATTATAATAATATAATATATATAATATATTATAATTTTAATTTATAAAGGGCAAGGTTTAAACAACATACATACAAAATTATTAAAATAGATATATTAATAATATAAATATTATAATATTATAAAAATTTTATTTTTCCCAAAAGACACACACACACAAAACCCACACAACACCCACAAAACCACACACACACACACACACACACACACACACACACACACTCCCCCCAACACACACACACACACACACCCAAAAACACCCCACACACAACCACACACACACACACACACACCCCACACAAAAACATAACATGCATATGAAATAGGAATATATATATACTTTAATTGTATGTTTATTTTTTAAAATTTTTTTAAAAGATGTAATATTTTTATATATATAAATATATTTTAAAAATATATATATATATATAAAATATTTATATATTTTTATAATATATATATATATATTATTTTATTTGTGTGTTTTGTGTGGTGTGTGTGTGTGTGTGTTTTTGTGTGTGTTTTGGGGTTTGTTTTTGTGTGTGTGTGTGTGTTTTGTAAATTATATAAACTATATTTTATATACATAATATATATATAATATATATTTTATAAAATATTTTATATTAAAATATATATTTAATTTTTTTATATATATATATTTTAAAATATTTAGGTATAGTAAATATGAATAAAATTTACTTCATTTTAGTGAAATTTATTTTGTGCCCGGCCCTTTTTTTCTTTTTTTTAAATCCAGCCTTGGTTCTCGAATATCTTTCCACTCTGATTTTCGGGCATTCCTCCTTTTGTTTTAAAATGGGCTTGTATTGTTTTCGAAAGAAAAAGGTTTGTTTTTCCCCCTTTTTGTGAAGTATATTATTAACTTATTTTTTTATTTTTTTTATTATAAAAAAAGGGATAATTTTAAAAAATATGTTTTTTTTTTAAACCCTTTATAATGAAAGAAACGAAAAAGTCTATATATTTTAATTTATATATAATATATAAAATATTATATCTATATTTTATATTTTAAAATATTAATATATATATATATAAATTTTATATATAAAATAAAATATATAAATAAATAAATAAATATATCCCTTATATATTATAAAATATTAATTATAATTTTAAAATATATTTTATTATATATTTAAAATTATTATGCAAAAAGGGACGCTTTTTACATTTTTAAAGGGGAAATGGAAAATAATATTTTTTTTCTAAAAACAATAATTTGATTTAAAGGGAAAACAAAGGAAAAAAAAAAAGAATATAAATAGATTTTCCTTTTATTAATTACGATATCTTTAAAAAATTTTTTTCAGATAGACCATAAAGAATGGGCACTATATTTAACACCCCAAGCTACGCTCCTTTAAAATTTAAAGAGAAATTCCTGCTTTTTCCCACGGCTGGGCGCACCACTTGGAAAATACCCCCCCCCCCCCCCCCCCCCCAGATTGGGAAACCCCTCTTGTAAAAAACGTAGCTAAGATTGAAAAAAATTTTTGCCTTTTTAAACCACCCGGGTCTTTTTAAACTCATCATTTTTTGCACATAGGAAAAAAACTAAAAAAACAGTACGTTCTTTTTTCAAAAAAACCTGTTAATCCCAAAAACCTTTTCCTTAGATAGGGGAGATCTTTCCCGAGATATTTTTAAAAGAAAAAAATTTTGGGTTTCGCGCAATCTTCCTTCTTCCTTATTTTCCCACAAATATTTTTACACGTACAAGGAGGGGGAAACCAAACGGTCAGGGGAATCCTTTTAAAAAGTTTAATCTTCAGTTCTTTTTAATTTCTTTTTTGGGGAACTTTTTTAAATACGTTCTAGTTTTCCCCTTTTTTAAAAGGGGAAAAATGAGTTTTTATCAGTCCCTAAAAATATAAAAAATTTTTAAATTATTCATTAAATTAGGTACCACTGAAAAAAATTTAGCATTGTATACTATTTGTTTTTGTATTATAACACAAAAATATGTTTTAAATAAATAAATAAATAAGTAAATAAAATATACATACTATATAAACACAACCACCCCCCCCCCCATATAATATATAACATATACAAAATATAAAATTTATATAAAATATAATATAATATATATTTTAAAATATATTTTATATTGGTGGGTGTGTGGGGGTGTGTGTGGTGTGTGGGGGTTTGTGTTTTGTGTGTGTGGAATACTTTATATATAAAATTTTATATATATATATATATATATAAAAATTTTATATATTTACATCCAAATTTTTAACATAAAAATACATATACAAAACTTTACAAACATACTTTACTAAAAATATAATAATATTTATAAAATACTATTATTATTTTTATATATATATTTTATAAATGTATGTAGGTATGTTACAAACGAAACACACACATTCAGACACTTTACCCACACCCCCAACACACACACACACACACACCCCCACCCCCAACAACCCCCACACCCCCCCACAACACACAACACCACACACACACCCCACCCCCCCCAAAACAAAAAATATATAAAAATCTATATATAAAATAAATATATTTTAATATATATATATATTTTTCCAAAAAAAGACCTGGTGCCGACTCCCAACAGTGACCCCCAAAAATACTTAACATCGATTTTTAAAAAAAAACTAAAAAAGATGGGGGCCCCAACAACCAAACCTCTAAACCGACTAAAAAATTTTGGATAACAATTAAAAAATTGCAGTGTCAAAAAAAATTTGAAATACTCAATCAATGTAAAAGATGATAAAAACCCCAAAAATGATTTTTGGGAAAAGGGAAAAGGTCCTGCTGAGCACTGTTTAAGAAAACTACCCCCAAAAAGAAAAAAAACAAACCCCCTGGATATCTAAAAAAAACACTAAAAAAAAATTTGAAACAAGAAAGCCAAAAATTTAAAAAAGGTACAATAACCCCATTTAAAAAGGGGTAATTTCCCAAAAAACAAAATAAAAAACTTCAAAGATTTTTTGGGGACAAGTTTGGGAAAAAAAAATTTTTTTAAAATAAACATTGCCAAAAGAATTAAAAATTTTTCTATAAATAAGAAAAAAATTTAAAAAAACTCTCCCAAAGGGGAACGAAACTTTAAAAACACGAAAATTAAAACCCTAAAAATGGACACTATCAAAACTGAAAAAGGATTTGTTTTATTGATGGAAAAAAAGGCAAAGTGAGGGAAATTAAATATTTTTTCCAACTTATAAAAAAAGAAAAAAATCTAACAACAACTTTAATTAGACTCAAGACAGGGGATGAACCCCCCGCCACGCGGGAAAGGGGAAGTTAAAAAGAAAAAAGAATTAAAGAATAACAAGTATATGAAAAAAACAGCAGAAAAAATTAAAAAAATGCTGGCGAAAGTGTTGAATACTTTTTACAAAAATCTGTACAAAAATATGGAATGAAAGAAAAAAGGCCCGAAGACTGGGGAAAAAACGTCTTTACCCCAACCCAAAAAAAGGGGACGCCCTCCAAGCAACCAAAACAGGGGGCAATTTTCCTTTAAAAACCCACAGCAAAATTTTTTTGAAAATTTTGCGAAAGAAAGGGAAATTGAAATTAAGAAGGAAATTTTCAGACGAACAAACGGGGGTTTTTGCCCTGGAAAAATTTCCAGAAAAAGATTCAAATTTAAAAATTTTCATAGAGAAAACAGAGAACTCAAAAAGACCTTTTACCTGTGTTTCACGATTATGTGAAACTTTTTATACTGTTGATCACGATATCCTCTGGAAAAAACCTGTACGATATGAATTTTCCAAAAACCCCTCATCCCAAATTTAAAAAAGCCCCTTTTATGACCAACAACGCAGCGTTAAAGGGAACCCCCTTATGGGTTTTAAAAGAATGGGTTTGGGTCAAACAAGGAGTACCCAAGGGTTTCATTCTGTCCCCCGCAACCCCTTTAAATATATTTTGAAAAAATTTTTGAGAGGTTTCTCTAGGAATTTTTTTAAAGGAAGGGGGATGTTGGAAAGGGTACAAATATCAAATCGGAAAGGGACGCCGATGAAAAGGTTTTTATTTCCCGGGATTTTTCACTGAACTACAAAAACTTTCTAGATAAAGGTTTGAGAAGCAAGCGAAAAAGGGTGGCTTGTTTTTTTAATGCCCAAAAAAAATAAAATCAAAGAAGTTCAAAAATAAACCCCCCAATGAACATGATGAAATGTTTCAATCAATGGAATGATTGTGGGAAAAAGTGAAAGAGTTTTCCTTAAACTTGGGGGCTGTTTTACTAATTTCATAGATGATTTCCCCCGGAGAAAAAAAAAAGAATTACCATTGCCAAAAAGTGCCACAATTGCTCTCAATAACAATTTGGAAAGACCGAAGCCTTACCTTACGGACAAAACTGAAAGGGTTTTTGAACTCATTTGTTTTTTAAAAAATTTCCTCATATGGGTTTTTGAGTGTTGGGTTTTTGAAATGATAGACAAGAAAAAGGGTCAATAGTTTTAAATGTGGTGTTTTTCAGACAAATCTGTGATTAAACTGGACCCAAAAAGAAGACGAATGATGAAGGTCTGAGAAAAATAAAATTTTAAAGAACCCCACTGTTGGCTCTTTAAAAAGGGGGAAATTAAAGTTTTTTTGGTCATGGATGAAAAGTAAAAGTATTGAGAAAAAATTGCTGGGAAAAGGGGTGGGGATAGGAAACAGAGGAAAAGGCAAAAAACCCAAGGGCAAGGAAGGGGCGACCAAAACAAAGATATTTGCGGGCTGTCGATGGGATAAGTGGAAAGAAAAGCGTAAGATCGAGTTGGGGTGGGGGAAGGAAAGGTGGAGGGCCACGGGTGTCAAACATGGGGCATACCGTTTTTGATTGATATATTAATATATATAAAATATATTTTATATAATATATATAAAATACGCACATATATGTAAAATTTGTATAATATATATATTAAAATATATATATATATATATAAATTAACCCCCCCACACAACCACAACACACACACACACACCACACACCACACACACACATATATATATAATATATAATATATTTTTATATATATATATTAAAATATATTTTAAAATTTCATCATAAATTTACCATATATATAAAATATATATACCCTTATATATATTTAAAATATATATATAATATATATATATATTTATAATCACACACACACACACAGACACCCACACACAAACCCCAAAACAACACACACACACACACACTCACAACACACACACACACACACCACCAAAACCACACACCCCCACCCCCACCCCCGCACGCACGCACGCACACGCCCCACGCACATAATGTATGTGTGTGGTGTTTTTTTTGTTTGTTTGTTTGTTTTTTTTGTTGTGTGGGGGTGTGTGGGTGGGTGGGGGGTTTTGTGTGTTGGGGTGGGGGGTTTGTGTGTTGTGGGGTGGGGCGTTTCGGCGTGCGTGCGTGCGTTTGGGGTGGTGTGCGTGTGTTTTGCCCCGTGTGTGTGCGTGGGGTGGCGTGTGTGTGCGTGTTGGTGCGTGTGTGTGGTGGGGTTTTGCGTTTTGGGGCTGTGTGGTGGTGTGTGTGTGTGTGTGTGTGTGGTTTTGGGATGATTTTTATGTATATATAAAATATATATATAATATATTATAATATTATTATTTTAATTTAAAATTTTATGTGAGTGTGTGTGTGTGTGTGTGGTGTGGGGGTGTGTGTTGGTCTTGTGTGCAAAGTATATATAACATATATATATAATATATAAAATATATATATTATATATATTTAAAATTTTATATTATATATTGTGGGTGGTGGTGGTGTGTGTTTTGTGTGTGGGGTGTTGTGTGGTGTGTTTGGTTTTGTGTGTGTGTGTCTGTGTATCTTGTGTGTAAAGGAAGTGGGTGTATGTGATTATTTAAAAATTTTGGTAGCAATAGCAAGCAGAAAATGAATTGGGCCAAATTTTGGGGTTTTTTTACATTCTGTATTATCTCCTTTTTCCCATATATACACGAAATGTGATCGCTCCCCCTACCGAAACTCCTTGGGGGGCCAGTGATGTTTTCGCTCTGTCCCGGGGAAACCGCGATGGACGGGGAAAGGGCCCTGTCTAAAAAACCCCAAAATTGTATTGCGTAGAGGAGCCCCGTAAAACCCGAAATGTGGATGATGTTTTTTAGAAGAAAAAGGTAATCAATTTACAAACTATTAGAAATAAAGATGATCCAGTCTGTTTTTGCCCCAAATGTACAATCAGTTTTTTGGGTATTTATTTTGAATGTTTAAAATTTTCCCGAGGATAGAAAAGGGAAAAAGGGTTTCCGTGTATAAAATGAAGGATAGAAAGGGAGGGAGATAAAGAGGAGGAAAAAAAAGAAAGAAAAAAAAGGGGAAAAAGAGAAAGAGAAAAAAGGAGAAGAGAGAGAGAGAGAGAGAGAGAGGAAAAGAAGTGGGGAGAGAAGGGGAGAAAAAGAGAGAGATTAAAAAAGAATTTGAAACAATAGATAAAATAAGACTGAAAGGAAAAGAGACAGAGAGCGAGGGAGGGAAAAAAAAAAATTAACAAAAAAATTAAAAAAACCAACCTGACCTTTTAAACGATTGGGAACCCCCAAAACCCCACGAATTTGGGTCCCTCAAAGAAAGGGGGCACTGAAACGGCCAAAAAAAAGAAAACCCTTTTTTCCCCGCCCCTCCCCCGTAAAGGGTTTCCCAATATAGAGGGCTTTTAATTTCTTGAATCCCTTTTTGTCTGGTTTTTAAACTCCCAGAGTTCCCTGGGGAAACGAAACATTTTTCCCCGATTTTTGCTATACCCTTGAAGGAAAGGAAAAAACTTAAAATTTTTTTGAATTCGACCCTCTTTTATTTATGGGTTAGATTCTTTGGATAAAGGTTTTAAGATAAACCTATGTCCAAAACTATTTCTTTACAAAAGGGGTAAAAAAAAAAATAAAAAAAAAGGGGAAAAGGTTGGGCCCCTACCTTCCGTGGAATATCCGAGGGTCTGTGATTTGTAACATACCAATAGTTCAGTCTTATTCCTTGGAAACTCAGCATTTGTCCTGGATTTCATAGAGTGGGAAACCCCAAAAAATTTTTCCTTTTTTACATGGTGCAGACTGCTTCCTAGTGTTGGAAAAAAAATGGACAAAAATTTCATTTTATGTAGGGTGCCTGGGCCCCCATGTCAATATCGACGGTGAGGACGTTTTTACAAGGGCAAACCCCCGCCCCATCCAGGTTTTCCCCATGTGGTTCTGAAAGGGGAATGGGTTTATTATTTCTATTTTTTTTGGGCCCCAAGAACCACAAATTCTGTTCCCCCCCCTTCCGGGTCAGAAAAGCTAAGAGGAGATTTCCCTTTTATTCCCGTCCCCAAGAGTTTTTGGGGGGATACTTTTCCTTTAGTTTCTTAAAATGGAAGGACACCCTTTCTTTAACAACGGGGAAGCAGTATCTCAAGTGGATACCAAAAGGGAAAAGGGGCCCGGGATAATCAGAGCCTTGGGGATAGATGGCCATAGACCTGGCCCTTTTAAAAAACCCAGCCCGTCGACCCCCCCAAAAACCCCGGGCGACCTGCCTTGGGGAAAGAGACACACTCGAGAACTCCGGGGAACTTCCCCCCCACCGTGTAGCGGGCCAGCGAAGGAGTGGCTGAAGTACTTGCCCTTTTTGGCCACATTGGCAAAGGCCTGGGGGCACCATCTCGGGGGGGTCCTGCCTGCAATTTGGAGATTTGGGGCTGTAATTGTTATTTCCCTGTTTTTTTTTTTTAAAATTAAAATGATTTTAATAAGATTTTATTAGATATATTTTAAATCCCATCTCCCAAAATTTAAGCACATACTGCCCTCAGAAAGCCCAAGTTTGAGGTTTTAAGTTCATAAAAAATGTCCCCCTTGGGCTTCAATGGTACTTAAAGGAGAAAAGAGTGTAAAAACCATCTATTGTACCCTCATCATGGAAAAATCTGTTTTGCCATAAATAACCACAAACACTAGGGGCATACTAGAAATTTTCGACGATTCAGACCCATCTAAAAGAGAAACAATAATTTAAATTTTTAAAGGGTTTATAAAATGCGTTAGTGCCGAATTTTAATTGTCTAAACGTGTTTTTTTTCCAGGGCTTTTTCCACCAAAATTTTTTTTATTTCGTCATTTCCATCTTGTCCTTGGTTGGCCCTTGGCCTCTTTATTTATCGTAAACCCCCCGCTGTTTCTTTCTAAAATCTGTCTCCTGTCTCAGACATGTATGACCTGCCCAATTGGGCATTTCTTTTTTTGATGTCCCCCCGTATATCATCCCCCGTTTGTCTGTTCCCTGATTTCCCAACACTCCCTTTTGGCTAATTCCCAGCCCTCAAACTCTCCATCCCCCCCCTTGGGGGGTTTTATTAGTTTTTTCCCCTCCAGTAAATTTTGGGGGGGAGTCCATGTTTCTGACCATAGGTCATAACCCGGGGGGAACCCTTGGTTAATTTAATTTTCTTTTTAAAAAAAATGGCAAGGAGCCTCCCTTTGTATGTACTGTATCCTTTCCGATGGGCTCCAGCCCCGATTTAAAGATTTCCCCTTTTCTAAATGTGTATTTTAGTTGCCCAAGGTTTTTTACTTGGGCCACTAAACCCCTTGCACTTCGTCTTGACATGTAATTTGTTCGAATTTAAATCTACTGTTGAACATGATCTTAGCCTTCTTTTTTTTTGTTCCTCCTAAAAATCTGACTTTCCCGACTTTCCCCTATTCAGATTGGGGTTTTTTAGTTGCTGCATTTCATTTTCAGATTTCTGAAGAGAACAATATCATCTGCGATCCCTTTGTTTGTTTTTTGTGTTTTATCTCCTATTTTGATACCCTTTTTCCCCCCCTTCTATTTTTGAATATTTCCTCAAGGCAAAACTGTAAAAAGTTTTGACGAGATGGTATCCCCTTCCCACACCCCCTTTTTTAAATTTGGATTTTAAACGGGTTTTTGTGGGGGGCTTGGTAGTTGCCCGGCCCTTCTTTGTATATTAAATCTCTCAAGCGGCTAAAAGCCGGGCGGGGCGCAGGGCCCCACCAAACCCCTTTGCTTCCCCGCAACCCAGGGGCCTTTTTGGCGATTCCCCCAGGCAGGCCCGGCCCCTTGGGAGTTCCCACGACAGGTCTTTTTCAAACTGCCCCCGGGCCCTGACCCCCTGGGGCGTTCCCCCTGGGCCCCCCTTCCAAACCCCGGATTGTCTCACAAAGGGAAAATCGATGGGCAGGGTATCCCCCGGGGGAAACGAGCCCAGGGCCCACATAACCCGAGTTGGCCCTCCGGGTTTATGCTTTTAAACCAAAGGGCCATTTCAGTGGGAACATGACATTTCCCCAAATGACCCCCCTTTCCGGCAAAGAGACTTGTTACAAAAAGGGTCAAGAAAGAAATTTTCTAAGGCCCCTTTGATAGCGTCCGGGTTTCATTTTCCCTTTGGGCAAAAAATGGCAGGATC
>NC_051421.1:17937703-17940762 GCF_015228065.2 Penaeus monodon | reverse complement strand
ATATATATTATTTTTATATTTTATAATTATATATATTTTATATATATAAATAATATAAAATATTTTAATATATATATATATTTTATATATTAAAAATAATATATATATATAATATAATATAATTAATATATATATTTTATATAAAAAATTTTTTTAATTATTTTATTTTTAATATAATATAAAAAATATTTTTTTTTAAAGGAAAATTGTTACTATAAATTCAGAGAAATTTTGATTGGTTGGGGTTTTTAATTTTTTTTTTAACCTTTATTTTTATGATAAAAGAAGTTTAGAAGGTCAAATATATTAATTTTTGAGGGGGTTTTCAAAGGAAATTAAGGTTTTTTTTTTTTTTAATATTTTCCCCCTTTTTTTTTAAATTAAATATAAATATTTAAAAATTAATAATAATATATACTATTTTTAAAAGGAAATTTTTAAATTTAAATTTTTAAAATTAATAAATATTTTTTTTTTTTTTATGGAGTTAAAAATTTTTATATTATATTTTATTTTTTAAATTTTTAAATTTTTAAAAGGAAATTTTAAGTATTTTGGAAAATTTTTTTTTAAAAATTTTATATAAAAAAATTAATATATTTGGATTTAAATTTTGATAATAGTTTTAATTTTAATGGTTTTTAATTATTAATATTTATAAAATATGGAAATTTAAATTTTTAATATATATAAATTATAAAATTGGATATATATTTTTAAATTTTATATATAATTTAATATATATAAATATAAAAATTATATAAAATTTGGATATATATTTTTAATTTTTAAAAAAAAAATTTTTTATAAATTATTATATATTTTTTAAATATATTTTAATGGATAATATTTTTTATGTTTTAATAGGGGAAATAAAAATATTTAATATATATATAAATAAATAAAAAAATAATGGAAATTAATAATAAAAAAAATTTTATTATATAAAATTTATTATTTTTTTAAAATTATATATTATATAAAAATTATTTATATATATATATATATATTATATTATATATTATATATATATTTTAAATTTTATTATAATTTAATTTTATATTTAAAAATTATATATTATTTATATAAAATTTTAAATAAAAAATTAAAATTTATTTTATAAAAATTTTAAAATTTTATAAAATATTTTATACATATTTTTATATATATATATTGGAAAAATTTTTAAAAAATTTTTAATATATAAAAAATTTATTATTTATATATATATTATTTATTATTTATTTTATTTATATATATAAAATCCAATTATATATATTTTTTTTTATAATTATTTATTATATAATATATATATTTTATATATAATATATATATTATTATTATAATTTTTTTAATTTTATATTTTTATAATATTAAATTTTATTTTTTAAAATATATGGTATATAATTAATATATAATAAAAAAATTTAATATAATAAAAGGTTTTTATATTTTTGGGATATATTAAAATTTATTTTTTAATTGGGAAATTATTAAAAAAAATTTTTAATAGGATATAAATATATTTAAATTAAATAAAAATTAAAAGGATAAAAAATTTAATATATTATATAAAATTATATATATATATAAAAATATATTTTTTTTAAAAAAATAATTAATAATGTATTTTATATTTTTGGTTTTTTTAATTTTTTTAATATATTAATTTTAATGGAATTATTCTAAATTTTATAATAATATATATTTTGGTTTAATTTTTTTTAAATTTTAGGGGGTTTTTAAATTAATATTTTAAAAAATTTTTTTATATATATATAATAATTAATATATATATTTTAAAAAATTTTTAAAAATTATATTAATTTATATAAAATTTAATATAAATAATCTATTTATATATTATTTATATATTTATTTTTAATATTTTATTATTATTATATATATATATTTTTATATATATATATATATTAATTTTATATATATATATTTTATAAAATATTTAATATATATAGGAATAAAAAAATATAATATCTATATATTATTATATTATAATATTTTTTTTTTTAAAAGGGATAAATATATATATTATATATATTAAATTTTTTTTTAAAAAAAATTTTTATATAAAAAAAATAATAAAATAATATATTATATTTTATATTATAAATTTTTTTTTAAAAATATTAATATAAATAAAAATTTTTATTATTTTTTATATTAGGGAATATAATATGGATATATATATTTTTAATATATATTATAAAATTTTATATATATATTTATTATATATATATTATAATAAAAAAATAATAATATATTTATTGGATTATTTTTTAAAAAAATAATGGGAAAATATATATATATGGATATATATATGTATATATATGGATATATATATTATGTATATAATATATATATATATATATATGTAATATATTATGGATCTCTATATGATAGATAGATAGATATATGGATATATATATCGGATATAGTATATATATATGGATATATATATATATGGATAGATATCATAATAAGATAGATAGATGGATAGATAGATTAGATAAGGATATATATATATATATATATATATAATATATATTATATATATATATATATATGTTATATATATATATGGATAATATATATATAGATAGATCGGATGGACGCATAATAGATAAGGATATTATATATTATATATATATATAATATAATATATATATATATATATATGGATATATATATCGGATATATATATATTATATATATATATATATATAGTAATTATATGGATATATATATCTATATATATATATATATATATATATATATATTCTGTATGTGTATATATAATATTATATATGGATATATATATAGAAGATACCATAGATATATGGATATATATATGGATATATATATATTGATACATATATATGGATATATATAAAATTTATTATTATATATGGAATATATATAGACTGGATATATATATATGGATATAGACGATATGAGATATATATATAGAGATAGATAGAGGATAGATAGATAAGATAAGGATATATAATATATTATATACTATATATATATATATATTA
>NC_051421.1:17927703-17935203 GCF_015228065.2 Penaeus monodon | reverse complement strand
TATATATATATATATATATATATATGGACTATATATATAAAAGATGTATAAATAAGGAATTATATATCCATATATATATAGTATAGGGCAGGCACCAACCACCCATGAAGGCCTTGTGGTGGTAAAAGCCCCGGGCACCCTACAAGCGGATGGGCGGTCCCACAGCCTGCGACCCCCTTATATGGGGCTGGTGGCGGGGGCGGCAGAGGTGGCGAACACCCGGAGTGACCAACCTCAGGCGTGCTTTCCAGGTAGGCGCCTGGAACGTCCAGTCCTTGCGGCAGGATGAGCGGTTACCTATGCTATCGCTGGAATTGAAGCGACTGGATGAGGTGGCTGCCCTCTCGGAGGTGAAGGCTAGCGGCACGACGTGTGGTGGGTACCCTAACTACTGGCCAGGCTGCCAGCCCGATGCGTCACCACCTCCAGGGTGTAGCCATAGCCATCTCCAGCCGACTTCAAGCCCGGTAGTTGAGGTGACAACCAGTTAATGAGGCGTATTAGGTATTGAGACTGAAGCAGCTTTGGCTTCATGTCTCTTATTGTGTATACGCCATACTGATGTTGTAAAATGATAGTGAAAGAGGCGTTCTACGGCAAACTCGTCATCTTGTGGCAGACAATTGCCCCCGGCGAGATATCACATTGTTCTGGGTGACTTCACTGCGGTTATCCGGCTGTGACCGAGTGGCTATGAGATGTCTGCGGGCCCCCATTGGCTCGGGAGCTGATCCCAGCAGCGAGAATAGCCTCCTTCTCCGGGACTTTGCTAGGTCCCAGAAAATGAGGATCTCTGGCTCCTTGTACCAGCACTCCAACCCCCATCATTGGACATGGTAAAGCGATATGGGTACAGTGGTCAAGGAGATCGACCACATTCTTGTTACCACGCGATGGAGGATCCTCCAGAACTGCAGGGTTTACCAGAGTGCCAAGTTTCTGTGGCACCGACCAAGAGGCTGCTTGTGGCTACCTGCGGTTCCACTTCAAACTCCCGTCCTTCAGTGGCCACCCTAAAGGGTCTTCACCTGGACAGACTAAGGGGGAGTGTGCCTGTGGGTTCACATGCAGTCTCTGACCAATTCACAGAACTCAACAACCTAACAAACCCAGTTACTCTGTGGGAGTTCTTCAAGCACATAACACTTGAAGCAGCCCAGGAGTCCACTGGTGTACGCCCGAGGGCAAGACAGAATTCCATCTCCCTGGAGGACATTAGAGGCCACTGAAGCGTGTTGCAGGCTCGGCTGAATGGAATCAAGCCTGCGGTGTTCCCATGGGCGTAGGCTTCGGACACTGCTGAGAAGGGACAAGTGAACAGTTCCTCAGGAATCTTGCTGAGGCGCGGAAGGCCATTTCTTGGTAAAGACCTTCGTCCTGCCACCAAGCCCTGAGGAAAGCTGAACTCTAAGCCTCCTCACAGATAACTGCAGTCCGATCAGTGGATGGAGGTTCATCTAGATCATGTGGGGGTTTCGTGAACTCGGCTGAGTATTTTGAACAGTTTTACCAGCGTACAGTTAGCTTGGATGCAATGCGATGTCTTCAGTGCCTGTGCTTGGACCACACCCTAACAGAGGTTAGTATGGCGATTCCAAGCTGAAGGTAGGAAAGCTGCAGGCATATGTGATATCCTACTGAACTGCTAAAGGCTGGGGGTGAAAACTATGGCTCGGGGGCCTGGCATACGTGCCTGATGCATCTGGCAGTCGCGTACCATTCCCCATGACTGTGAGGGGCGTGGTCATCCCTCTTGGAATGGAAGGGGATCGTGGATTGTTTTTTTTTCTAGCAGCTTCCATGGCAGTACACTGCTCAGCATACCAGGCAAGTTTCTTGCTATATTCTTCTGAAACGGATCACAACAACCTACTGAGGCATCAGCGACCGGAGCAGTCTGCGATTTACTCCTGGCAGTCCACAATAGATTTGTATACTAGCGCTTCGAGTAATGTGAAAACGCCCGTCATGCGTTGATGGTGGGGGTTGCTTTGCATCCTACATCAACCTCAAGAAGGCATTTGACTCAGTGCATCGGGAATCGCTAATGTGAGTCCTGAGACTCAGGGAATTCCGACCAAGATTATGGCCATAATAGCAACCTTATAATGGTACTGAAAGTGCGTAAAGTGTGGTGGGGGTGTGCGTGGTAATGGGCAGAAGCGATTAGCCAAGGCTCAGACCTTGACTTTGCCGACGATGTCCTTTGGAGGCTCTGGATGCCATTTAGCAATGAGGCAAAGCCCTAGGCCTAGAGGTCTCATGGACCAAGATTCAGGATTAGGGCCTGTAGGGGACCCGTTCAGGTGATTCAAATGCTTGCAGCGAGCACGTTGAAGTTACAGAAAATTCTTACAACGTGGTAGTGTAGTCCATATCTCGGTTGTCAGGACCAAGAAGTCAGTAGACGATTGGCCGGCAAAAGGACCCATGAACTCAAACAAACAAGAGCTTTGGAGACGTCGGTACCTATGCAGAAGGACGAAGCGTCTCAATGCATTGATATTGCCAATTTGCTCTTGGAAGCGAGGACTTGGACGGCTATCCAGTGTCTTGAAATTGTCTTGATGCCTTTTGTAAACAAGTCCCTTCGCCGGATCAGGGGGTACAGCTGCAGGACACGTATCAAACCAGCGGTTACATCCATGAGCTGGCATGGTGACCTGTTACTCCATAATTCTGGATCGCCAAACTAGGCTATATGGCCACCTAGCTCGCCTCCCTGGGGACGACCTGACCATCAGGTGGTCTCTCTGTGAGCCACCATGGGTGGAGGAGGTCTCTGGAACAAACCCAGAGATCATGGCTTGGGCAGCTCGACGAGACCTGTCGCGAGGAATTAGAGATGGGCCATGGGCCTGCCTGGAGACTCGCCTCGAGAGATCCTCATGGCTGTAAGGGATGGATGGATGCGGCCATGCGCCCCCGTCGGCGTTAGCCACCTTGATGATGATATATATATCAATATATATATATCCATATATATATGGATATATATCTATATATATGGTTATATATATTCATATATATGGATATATATATTATATATAACCATATATATATATCCATATATATGGGTTATATATCCATATATATATGGATATATATATATATTGATATATATATGTGATATACATATGGATATATATATGGATGTATATATATGGATATATATATATGGATATATATATCATCATCAAGGTGGTTAACCGCCGAAGGGGCGCCATGGCCGCCATTTCCACCATCCCCTTACAGCCATTGAGGATCTCTCGAGGCGAGTCTCCCAGGCAGGCACACGGCCCACCATCTCTAATCCTCGCGGTGGGGGGGGGGGGGGAAACCAAGGTCTCGTCGAGCTGCCCAGCATGATCTCCTGGTTGTCCCAGAGACCTCCTCACCCAGGTGTCTCACAGAGAAGAACAACCTGATGGGCAGGCGTCACAGGGAGGCGAGCAGGTGGCCATATAGCCTGAGTTGGCGATTCAGATTATGGAAGTAACAGGTCCATGCCCGTCTCATGTGTAAACCGCTGGTTGGAACTTGGTCTGCCAGCTGTTTTACCCCCCATGATCCGGCGAAGGACTTGGTACAAAGGCATCAAGACGAGATTCAAGACACTGGATCGCGTCCAAAGTCTCGCTTACATAGAGCAAAATTGCCATATCAATGCCTTGAAGACAGCTTGTCCTTCTGCATAGGTACCGACGTCTCCAAGCTCTTGTTGTTTGAGTTATGGGTCCTTTTTGCCAGGCCAATCCGTTCTACTGACTTCTGGTCTGACAACCCAGAGATATGGATCTACACTACCAAGGTATGTAAAATTTTCTGTAACTTCAAACGTGCTCGCTGCAAGATTGATCAACTGAACGGCGTTCCCTAACGGGCCCCTAAAAATCCTGAATCTTGGTACAGGAGACTCTAGGCCTAGGGGCTTTGTCCTCTTGCTAAATGAATCAAGCGCCTCCAAAGACACGCGGCCCCCCGTCAAGGTCGAGACCTTGGCAATAGCTCGGCCATTAGCCACCACACCCCAACCACACTTTACCAGCAACTTTCAGTACCATTATAAGGCTTTGCTATTAGGCCAATAATCTGGTCGGAATTCCCTGAGTCCAGGAATCTCACATAGCGATTCCCGATGCCACTGAGTCAATGCCTTCTTGAGGTTGATGTAGGGAATGCAAGCAACCACAACCAAACTCATGACGGGCGTTTCACAATACTCGAAGCGCTAGTATACAGTCTATGTGGACCTGCCAGGAGTAAATCCAGACTGGCTCGGGTCTCTGATGCCTCAGTAGGTGGTGTGGATCCGGTTCAGAAGAATATAGGCAAGAACTTGCCTGGTATGCTGAGCAGTGTAATGGCAATGGAAGCTGCTTACAATCCCACGATCCCCTTTCCCTTCCAGAGAGGGATGACACGCCCCTCAGCAGGTCAGGGGAAGGTACCAGACTGCCAAGATGCAGTTTCAGGACTGTATGCAGGGCCCCGAGCCATAGGTCACCCACCAGCCTTTAGCAAGTTCAGTAGGGATATCACATATGCCTGCAGCTTTCCTACTCTTCAGCTGGAAACGCCATCCTAACCTCTGTTAGGGTTAGGATGGTCCAGCACAGGCACTGAGCATCGCTGGATCCAAGCTAACTGGTACCTGGTACAACTGTTCAAAATACTCAGCCGAAGTTCACGAACCCCAACAGTCGGAGATGGATCCGTCCATCCATTGATCGGGACTGCAGCTTACTCTGTGAGGATGGGCTTAGAGTTCAGCTTTCTTCAGGGCTTGGTAGCAGGACGAAGGTCATTTACCAAGAAATGCTTCAGCCTCTCAGCAGATTCCTGAGGAATGTTCCTTGTCCCTTCTCAGCAGTGTCCGAGCCCTACGCACCATGAACGACGCAAGGCTTGATTCCCCATTCAGCCCCGCCGAGCCTTGCAACACGCTTCAGTGGCCTCTAATGTCTCCAGGGAGATGGAATTCTGTCTTGCCCTCGGGCGTACATCAGTGGACTCCTGGGCTGCTTCAAGTGTTATGTGCTTGAAGAACTCCCACAGAGTAACTGGGTTTGTTAGGTTGTTGAGTTCTGTGAATTGGTCAGAGACTGCCATGGTGAAACCCACAGGGCACACTCCTCCCTTAGTCTGTCCAGGTGAAAACACCTTAGGGTGGCCACTGAAGGGGACGGGGAGTTTGAAGTGGACCGAAGGGTAGCACAAGCAAGCCTATGGTCGGTGCCACAGAACTGGCACTCTGGTAAACCTGCAGTTCTGGAGGATTCCTCCATAGCGTATGGTAACAAGGAAGTGGTCGATCTCCTTGACCACTGTACCCATATCGCTTATTACCATGTCCAATGATGGGGGTTGAGTGCTAGGTACAAGGAGCCAGAGATCCTCATTTTCGGGACCTAGAAAGTCCCGGAGTTTAAGGAGGCTATTCTCGCTGCTGGGATCAGCTTCCAGAGCCATGGGGCCGACCAGACATCTCATAGCCAGCTCGGCAAGCCGGATACCGCATGTGAAGTCACCCAGAAACAATCGTGAATATCTCGCCGGGGCAATTGTCTGCCAGATGCCCGGAGTTTGGCGATAGAACGCCTCTTTCACATCCATTTTACATACATCAGTAGGAGCTCGTATACAGCAATAAGAGACTGAAGCAAAAGCATGCTTCAGTCTCAATACAAATACGCTCATTAAAATGGTGTCACCTCAACTACCGAGGGCTGAAAGTCGGCTGGAGAGGCTATGGCGTACACCCTGGAGGTGGTGACCATCGCTGCAGCCTCGGCCATAGTTAGGTGTTACCCACCAGCACTGATCGTGCCGCTAGCCGTTCACCCCGAGAGGGCAGCACCTCATCTCCCAGTCGCCTTCAATTCCCGCGATAGCAGAGGAAAACCGTAATCCTGCCGCAAGGACTGGACGTTCCAGGCGCCTACCTGGAAAGCACGCCTGAGGTTGGTCACTCCGGGTGTTCGCCACCTCTGCCGCCCCCGCCGACCCAGCCCCATATAAAGGGGGTCGGCAGGCTGTGGGACCGCCCATCCGCTGTAGGGTGCCCGAGGGCTTACCCCACAAGCTCATGGTGGGTTGGTGCCTGCCCATATACCATTCTATATATGGATATATATTATATCTGATTATTACATCTTTATATATATATCCATCTATATTATATATATTTAATATATATATATATATATTATATACATATATATCTCCATATATATATATCCACGTATATATTATGAAAGTATTTATATTTAAAGTTTAACAACGCAAACGTCTGACCTGAGAAAATATGATCAAATTACAATACACAGATGTGACCTTCGTAATACGGGGTTCATATATCACCAAAAGGTCGGACAAATACACGTTCCAGCCCAGTACCTCGACTTTGACCTTATATAGATATATTATATATATATATATATATATATATATATATATATATATAATATATATGGGATATATATATATATATATATCCATATATATATATAGGGATATATATATATATATATACATACATTATATAGATAATATAATATCTATATATATATATATACATACCACAAATATATATATAACATATATATATATTATATATATATATATATATATTATATATATATATATCTATATATTATATATATATATATATCCATAAAGTGTGGTGGGGGTCTGTCTTCTTCCCTGTTAATTCAGGGGTGAGACAGGTGCGTCCTTGCACCAACACTTTTAACACTTGTATGGACTGGTTACTGGGCAGAGCTACTAGCCAAAGTCAGGTGGAGCAACACTAGGCCAATATTAAAATATCAGAACCTTGACTTTGCCGATGATGTTTCCATCCTATCTGAGTTACCTGGAGTCACTGTGGCAGCTCTTGATGCATTTAGCAATGAGGGCGAAGCCCCTTGGATAGAGGTCTCCTGGACCAAGACCAAGTTCAGAATTTTGGGGCCTTGTAATAGCGGGGAAAACCATTCAGTCGATCAATGCTTGCGGCGAGGACGTTTGAAGTTACACGAAGTTTTACATACATTGGTAGCGTTAGTCCATAGCTTGGTGTCCAAACCAGGATAAAGTCAGTAGACGGATTGGTCTGCAACGTGAGCCAGGAACTCGATCCCAAGAGTGTTGGAGATGTCGGACATATGCAGATAGGACCAAGATGCGTGTCTTCCAAGGCCTTGATCGCCAGTTTGCTCTATGGAAGCGAAGCCTGGACGCTATCCAGTGTCTTGGAAATCTCGCATCTTGATGCCTTTGTAACAAGTCCCTTCGCAGGATCATGGGCTACAGTTGCAGGACCGCGTGTTATCCAACCGGGCGTTACACCATGAGACTTAGCTGGACTGTTACTTGCATAATCCGGATCTCCAAAAAACTCAGGTTATTGGCCACCTAGCTCGTCTCCCTGTGGGGACGACCCTGCCCCACCAGGTTGTCTCTCTGCAAGACAAACCGGGTGGAGGAGCCTGGGAG
>NC_051421.1:17922636-17927603 GCF_015228065.2 Penaeus monodon | reverse complement strand
TGGGTCCGAGGGGGCATCCGTACCCTTCGCTTCCAGCCACGAGGATCCCTTGAGGCTAATTCCTCGCGACAGGTCTCGTCGAGCTACCCAAGTCATGATCTCCTGGGTTGTCCCAGAGACCTCCTCCACCCAGGGTGTCTCACAGAGAGACAACCTGATGGGCAGGGTCGTCCACAGGGAGGCGAGCTAGGTGGCCATATAGCCTGAGTTGGCGATTCCAGATTATGCAAGTAACAGGTCCCATGCCAGTCTCATGGTGTAACCGCTGGTTGGATACGTGGTCCTGCCAGCTGTACCCCATGATCCGGCGAAGGGACTTGTTACAAAAGGCATCAAGATGAGATTCCAAGACACTGGATAGCGTCCAAGTTTCGCTTCCATAGAGCAAAACTGGCAATGTCAACGCCTTGAAGACAGCTTCGTCCTTCTGCATAGGTACCGACGTCTCCAAATGCTCTTGTTGTTTGAGTTCATGGGTCCTTTTGCCAGGCCAATCCGTCTACTGACTTCTTGGTCTGACAATCCAGAGCTATGGACTACACTACCAAGGTATGTAAAATTTTCTGTAACTTCAACGTGCTCGCTGCAAGCATTGATCAACTGAACGGGTTCCCCTAACAGGCCCCTAAAATCCTGAATCTTGGTCTTGGTCCAGGAGACCTCTAGGCCTAGGGGCTTTGCCTCATTGCTAAATGCATCAAGAGCCTCCAAGGACATCGTCGGCAAAGTCAAGGTCTGAGACCTTGGCTAATAGCTCTGCCCATTATCCACCACACCCCCACCACACATTACAGCACTTTCAGTACCATTATAAAGGCTTGCTATTAGGCCAATAATCTGTGTCGGAATTCCCCTGAGTCTCAGGATCTCACATAGCGATTCCGGATGCACTGAGTCAAATGCCTTCTTGAGGTTGATGTAGGATGCAAGCAACCCACGACCAAACTCATGACAGCGTTTCACAATTACTCGAAGCGCTAGTATACAGTCTATTGTGGACTTGCCAGGAGTAAATCCAGACTACTCCGGTCTCTGATGCCTCAGTAGGTGGTTGTGGATCCGTTTCAGAAGAATATAGGCAAGAAACTTGCCTGGTATGCTGAGCAGTATAATGCCATGGAAGCTGCTACAATCCCTACGATCCCCTTTCCCCTTCCAGAGAGGGATGACCACGCCCCTCAGCAGGTCAGGGGGAATGGTACCAGACTGCCAGATGGCAGTCAGGACTGTATGCAGGCCCCGAGCCATAGGTTCACCCCCAGCCTTTAGCAGTTCAGCAGGGATATCACATATGCCTGCAGCTTTCCTACTCTTCAGCTTGGAAATCGCCATCCTAACCTCTGTTAGGGTAGGATGGGTCCAGCACAGGCACTGAGACATCGCTTGCATCCAAGCTAACTGGTACCTGGTACAACTGTTCAAAATACTCAGCCGAAGTTCACGAACCCCAACATGATCTGAGATGATCCGTCCATCCGCTGATCAGACTGCAGTTATCTGTGAGGAGGGCTTAGAGTTCAGCTTTCTCAGGGCTTGGTAGGCAGGACGAAGGTCATTTACCAAGAAATGGCCTTCAGCCTCCTCAGCAAGATTCCTGAGGAACTGTTCCTTGTCCCTTCTCAGCAGTGTCCGAGCCCTACGCACCATGGAACGACGCAAGACTTGATTCCCATTCAGCCGAGCCTTGCAACACGCTTCAGTGGCCTCTAATGTCTCCAGGGAGATGGAATTCTGTCTCGTCCACAGGGTCGTCCCTGTGGACGACCCTGCCCACCAGGTTGCTCTCTGCGAGACAACCCTGGGTGGAGGAGACCTGTGGGACGACCTAGGAGATCATGGCTTGGGCAGCTCGACGAGACCTGTCGCGAGGAATTAGAGATGGGCCGTGTGCCTGTCTGCAGACTCGCCTCGAGGGATCCTCGTGGCTAGAAGCGAAGGGTGGATGCGGCGCAGGGCCCCCGTCCAGATATATATACATATCTATATATATATACCCCTATATATATATATATATATATATATATATAGATATATATATATATATATGATATATATTATATATATAATATCATATATATAAAATATATATAAGATATATATATAAATATATCCATATATATATATATATATATATATATATATATATATAGGGGTATATATATATATGTATATATATCTGGACGGGGGCCATGCGCCGCATCCACCCTTCGCTTCTAGCCACGAGGATCCCTCGAGGCGAGTCTCCAGACAGGCACACGGCCCATCTCTAATTCCTCGCGACAGGTCTCGTCGAGCTGCCCAAGCCATGATCTCCTAGGTCGTCCCACAGGTCTCCTCCACCCAGGGTTGTCTCGCAGAGAGCAACCTGGTGGGCAGGGTCGTCCACAGGGAGACGAGCTAGGTGGCCATATAGCCTGAGTTGGAGATCCCGGATTATGCAAGTAGCAGGTCCCATGCCAGTCTCATGGTGTAACCGCCTGTTGGACACGCGGTCCTGCCAACTGTACCCCATGATCCTGCGAAGGGACTTGTTACAAAAGGCATCAAGGCTTCCAATGGTTGGCTGTGCAGAGGTAGTTACAGCTGAGCGACTGCACCTTGCCCCCAGGACAGAGTCTAGAATCCGGTGTCAACTATCAAGAGTGATGCGTGGAGTAGAGGGCCTCGTGGAGCCCATTCAAAACCTGCAGCTGGCTGATGGCGTAGGGGTTTGGGGGAGCCTTGTTGGACCAGGGGAGGGGTTAGTTACAGTGTTGGTAGCTAACTTCTCCAATAAGGACCTGAAGGTGCCAGCTGGTGCAAAGCTGGGCACTTGTGGGAAGTGGAGCGTCCAGAAGAGTTGTCGGGGAGCGAGGAGTTGGTTGGTGTGGGGCCGTTGCCTGACTTCCTCGAGGACTTGGCGCACCGGACCCCGGGCTAACCTGGCGGAGGTGCACCGACGAGTGCGTAGCAAGCTAAGGTAGCCGGCCATGCCATGAAGGAGACCTATTACCGGCGCATGAGGGAAGTGAGGTACAACATAGGTGACAGAGTGTGGCTGCATAACCCGCGTCGGAAGCGAGGGCTCTCGCCGAAGCTACAGAGCCCCTAGGAAGGGCCATACACGGTGGTAGCGGCCCTCTCTGATGTCACCTATCGAATTCGCAGAGGGCGAAAACGACCGTGGGTTTGTCCACGTGGCCCGTCTGTGGCGTTCCCAATGGGCCAGGAAGCTACTCCTGGGCCATGGTGAAAAAGAAGATGACGTTAGCCCCAGTAGCGGCAATGAGGACGTGGCAGACACTGACCTATAGAAAAGTGTACGGGTAAATAACTTTTGTAAATAAAGGAAAGACTGTCATTTTGTATTTATTTCGTGCCCTGCCTCACCACTTGGCGTTTCCCCTCGTGGTGTTCTGGGACGCTGTGGTGCTCGGTGCCTCTTAGAGCTGTTCAGTGTTCACGACCCTGTGAAAGCACGCCGTCTGCCTAGCCTGCCTTCCTGTTGGTGGCAGAGAGACGAGGCGGTCGGCGTAACAAAAAATATATTATATATTATATATATATATAATATATATATGGATATTGTATTATGGATGTGTGTGTGTATATATTTTATAAAAATTTTATAATATATATATATATATATATGGATATAATATTTATATATATAATAAAATTAATGATTTTATATATATTGATAATATTATAAATTATTATATATATATAATGTATATATAATATATATATATATATATATAATATATATATATATATATATAGATTTTAATATATATATATAATATATATATTTATAAAATATATATATCCATATATATATATCCATATTAGATATTTTATATATGGGTAGTATACATATAATATATATATATATATATATATATATATGTATATATACAATATATATATATATATATATGGATATTTTAATATATATATATATAATATATTATATATATATATATATATATATATATGTATATATATCCATATGTATATTATAATATATATATATATATATATATGTATATATATATATATATGTATATTATACATATATATATATACTATATGTATATATAGGAAAAATATATATGGATTATTATATGGATTAATATATAGAATATATATATAGATATAAAATAAAATGGATATTTTTTATATATATAAAATATATGGATATATATATATATATGGTATAATATACATATATATATATATTATATATATTAATAATATAATATATATAATATATGGGGTATATATATATAATGTATATATATCTGGAGGGGCATGCGCCCATCCACCCTTGTTTCTAGCCACGAGATCCCTCGAGGCGAGTTCCAGCAGGCACACGGCCCATCTCTTAATTCCTCGCGACAGGTCTCGTCGAGCTGCCCAAGCCATGATCTCCTAGGTCGTCCCACAAAAGGGTTTCCCACCAGGGTTTGTCTGCAGAGAGCAAATTGGTGGGCAGGTCGTCCAAGGAGACGAGCTAGGTGGCATATAGCTGGTTGGAGATCCCAGATTATGCAAATAGCAGGTCCCATGCAGTCTCATGGTGTAACAGCCTGTGGACACCGTCTGCCAATGTACCCATGATCTGCGAAGGGCTGTTAAAAAGGCATCAAGTTTGATCCAGACATGGTAGGTCCAGGTTCGCTTCCATAGAGCCCAAAACTGGCAGTATCAAGGCCCTTTAAGACACGCAGCTTGGCCTTTTCTAAATCCCCGCAAAAGTTGATCGAGTCATGGGCCGCCAGAACCATCCCTCTCCAACCCCTTGCTTAAGGTTGATTAAACGAGAGGGCCGCCAGAGAGTTTGCTACGCCGGTAGGGTCCCCTTTAAGGCCCCCATGGTCCCAGAACCAACTTTAACTCCTCGTCCTACTAACGACCTTCACTTTGGGGTCGCCCAACCCGGGAAAAAAAAAATTAATATTGGACTGACGGGGGGGGCTACTTCA
>NC_051421.1:17913018-17915518 GCF_015228065.2 Penaeus monodon | reverse complement strand
TGCCGACGATGCCCCTTTGGGGCTTTTGATGCATTTGCAATGAGGAAAACCCCCTGGGCCCTAAGGTCCCGGACCCCAAGATTCAGGATTTTAGGGGCTGTTGGGGAACCGTTCAGTTGATCAATGCTTGCAGCGAGCACGTTGAAGTTTCAGAAAATTTTACAAAACCTTGGGGGTATCCTACTCGGTTGTCAGACCCAAAAAGTCGTAGACGGATTTTGGGCCCGGAAAAGACCCATGAACTAAAAAAACAAGAGCTTGGGGACGTCGGGTACCCTTTCAAAGGGCGAAACTTCTTTAAAGGTTTTAATTGCCATTTTTCCTATGGAGCGAAACTTGGACGTTTCCCCGGTCTTGGAAAACTCTCTTGATGCCTTTGTAAAAGTCCCCCCGCCCATCATGGGGGACAGCTGGCAGGACCACGTATCCAAACCCGCGGTTACCCATGAGACTGGGTGGGACCCGTTACTTCTAACTGAATGCCAACCAGGCTATAGGCCCCCTAGCTCGCCTCCTTGGGACACCCTGCCCCTAGGTTGTCTCTCTGTGAGACCCCTGGGTGGAGGAGGTCTCTGGGACAACCCAGGGGATCGACTTGGGTACTCGAGAACCTGTCCGAGAAATTAGCCCCCAAGGGGGTCCTCGTGGGGGGGGGGGGGGGGGGGGGGGGGGGGGGGGGGGAAACGAAGGGTGGATGCGGCCATGCGCCCCCCTCGGTGTTAGCCCCCTTTTAAAAGATGATGATACTATAGATATTAAATATTTTTTATTAGGGGTATAATAGTTATATAAAGGATATAAATGGATATTACATGGATATATTTTGGAAAATTAAAAAGGGTATATATATGGATTATAAAATGGTTATATATATTGGAATACAAATATTTGGATATTAAATATGGATATATTTTATTCTATATTAGGAATAATTTATCGATATTATGGGAAAATATTTGGATATAAAATTTTGGATATTTATTGGTATATTATAGATTTTATATGGTTATGTTTATAGATATTATAGGATAAAATGGATAAATATTTTTAAAGGGTATATATAAAATTTATATTATGGGTATTTATATAATGGATATTTATATATATATTGGATATTTATGTTTTATTGGATTATATTTTATTATTGTTGATTTATTTTTTTTATATGGATTTTGATATTATGGACTATTTGGATAATATATGGGGATATATTTTATTATAATTGGATATTTATTTATGGTATATATATATATATATATAATTTATATATATATATTGGGTAAAATTTATATGGATATATAAAATTTTTGGTATTATATGGAGATATAAAATGGATATTATTATATATGGGTATATGTATGAATATATGGTATTATATGGTTATATATATTGGATTAAAAATCGATATATATATGGATATATATGGATATATACATATGGATATATATTTATATATAAGTATATGTATGGATATATCTATAGATATATATATATGGATAATTGTATAAATATAATGGAAAAATACTTAAAATGGATTATATCTTGTATATGGTTTATTTGATATATATGGTAATTATGGAAAAGGATAATTTGGGGGTATTGTATGGTCATATTAGATTTTAAATTTTTTGGATAATTATATGATTATATGGCTATTTATATCACATGGGTATATAGGGTTTTATATTACGTATATGGATATATATTGTATATGGATACCCTTTTATATGGTATTGGGGGTTTTATATATGGATATATATAGAATATTTATATGGATAGTAATGAACATATGCTATTTTTTACCACGGATATATAGGGTATATATATATTTTTTTGGATATATTATGATATGGATACCTATATATTGGATATGTAAAATATTTGGGTATTATTATTGGGTATATATGTTTGGATATTATATGGTAAAAAGTATATGGTAATATTTTAATTTGGATATATATTGGAAATTTAAATATTTTGGATATATATGGGATATTATTTGGTTATATATGTGGAATTTGGATATAATTTATGTTTTATATTTGGATTATTAAAGTATATATGGAGGTATATATAGGATATTTTATATATTTAACCCCTAACTGGTATATATGAATTATTTTAAAATTAAAATTATGTTTGGGTAAATATGGGGGTGTGTATTTGGATATATATAATTTTATTGGATATATTTTAAATTTTTGATAATTACCCTAAAGGGTATATATATGGTTATTATAATATATTCCATAATATAAAATAAAACCATATATATGAAAATTAAATATATTCCAATATAGATTTTATGGGTATATTTTTTCCCATATATAGGATATATATACCCCAAAATTTGGGTTATATAAAATATTTATTCCCATTAAATGGATAATATTTTTAATATATTTGGAAAAAATAGATATATAATATGGAAATATAATATTATGGGTATATTTAAAGTGTAACCCCCCCTGGGATATATTTATGGGTTTGGGGGGGGTTA
>NC_051421.1:17907113-17909613 GCF_015228065.2 Penaeus monodon | reverse complement strand
AAATATTCAGTAAGGGAAGATATGTTATGATTATTAATAACTATATGAATTATTTTCTTCACCAGAATTATGGTTGTTGTTGTGAAGACTGAAATTTTAGATAATGTCTTGCCTTGTGAAATTATTGCTTCAAATTCATATCTTTATTTTCAGCTGTGATCATTATTAATTGTGAACTACAATTCCACTAGTTTTAGACACTGTCTTTTGTATTGTATTATTCATGCATTTTTATATTCTTGACTCTTTGTTCTAGTGTTTTGCTGTGTGACAAGCTTTCATAGCAAGAATAATTATTTTAATATAACTTGTTAATTTTTATATTTTATCTTGATTTTGCACATTTATTGTATATTCCTGCCATATTACAATATAGTAAAAGGATTTCTTTGTTGTTGTTTTCTAATTGCAGGCCTGTTTTAGATATTAATGGTAAATGAGGTTATCTCTTTTGACTTCATCTACATTAATTATATTGGTCATTTACTATACATCTTTTCAAGCACCTCCTATCCTGTCTGTTGATAAACATTTTATTCACAAAAAAAACAGAAGTAAGAACTGGCTGTGGCATTGTCCTTATATAATGTTCCTGGGTGAGGTATTTTTTATAATGTTTGAGCAAAGAAATAAGCATCTTTGTAGCCCTACAGTGTTATTCCAAAGTAAAATCACTTGTAAATCTTTAATATATAAAAAAAAGGGAATTTGACACTCACCTCATTATATATGTGATTTGTGAAAATTCGAGGTAGTATAGGTTATCGCTAAAGTGATTATGATTTACATTGGACTCCAGATAAGTGTTTATGTGCAAGGGAAGAATCCACCAGCTATTGTAGCCTTCAGTCGGCCTATCTGGAGAGAATAATGCTAACTTTTAGAAACTGTTACCTTTTCAAGAATGTGAATTTTTTTCAGTTTTAAGTAATGATGATGTGAATTTTTTTATTATTCAATTTCTTAAAATAATGACTTTTTTTGTTAGTATCTGAACCATTTTCACATAGAGATTATATACTCTTCCCATGGAAATCTTAATTTTAGCCATGTATAGTGACTATAGAAGTCTACACAGTGATATAGGTAAAACCAGTATCCTAACTTAGACTTTTATTTTATTTTGTCATTCCATTTTTTTCCTAAGAACAGCTTACAGTATAGAGTAAAAAAAGAGCTAAGAAACATCTTTACCAAAATTCCAATGTTCTAAGACATTTTTTTCTTTACTTAGAATTATCCATAAATCTAGATATTTATATTTCCTTAAAGAAAACAGTTATAAAAAAACAGATCATCAGTTGAAAGAAATCATTTTCAAAAAAAAAAAGTTGATAAATTATTATTATGAAATATGTTAATGTATTTTTGTTGGTGCATTAAAAAATAATGTGATATATATTTTTTTATTAATTGAATGTCAAGTGTATACTCCAATGCATAGTGTATAACATCTATATTAATTTGGAATTTAGAATTAAAAAAAAAAAAAAAAAAACAAGAATAGGATGTATAGAAAGAGACAATGAAACTGGTAAAATATATCATATCAGTCCAGACACACTGATGTGGTTGACTGTCTGAGTTCTTGAAGCCTAGGATAAAAAAGGTAAAGCAATGCATATGCAGTACTGTTACAGATAATGATACAAATTACATGGGTCTATATATAGCTAAGGCCTTCTAGGAAAATTTCAGTGAGTAATCCTGTGACACAAATTTAATGTACTGTGGCCAGAATTAGATAGGCTGTTTATAGTAAAAAAGGGAAGAAAATATAGGCCACATGATACTTGTAAAAATTATGCATATGACAAAAAGCTTGAGACATCTACTGGGAACCATTAAAGCTGTTGGATCAGTACACATATATATATATTCTTCTCTTCTTGAATCTATGTAACACAGTATTCCAAAAGAAAGTTTAGAACCTGATATTTTCCAATATTTTCCAATGTTTTTTACCAATATTTCCTCATGGGTAACTATATCAATTAGCAAAAGCCAGCAAAGAAAACAAGTCGGCACTTATATATTTATTCTTCATGTTTTTGTAATCAAAGTGATAATTCTTAAATACCTACATTAAATTTGAATGGGTGAAGCGCTATCAATTACACAATGCACACTCACACACAGGCACGCACACACACACACACACACACACACACACACACACACACACACACACACACACACACACACACACACAACACACAAACACACAGAACACACACACACACACACACACACACACACACACACACAACCATTTCACACACACACACACACACACACACACACACATATACACACACACTACACATACATACACACACTATACAACACACACATACACACACACACACACAATACACACACACACACACACACACACACACACACACACACACACACACACACACACACACACACACACACACACACACACACACACACACACACACACACACACACACACACACACACACACACAGTA